>NW_028146747.1:495000-515000 GCF_055883805.1 Amblyomma maculatum
GCTGCTAGCTACTGGCCCTTTACTAGCCGCTGGCTATGGGTCCAAGCAGTGCCTGCCTATTTTCCTGTAGCGCACCAAAAAACAAAAATAAAAAAATAATAATAGCTGCTGCTTCTGCTAGCTGTTGCTGCTAGCTGCTGCTGCTGCTGCTGCTGCTGCTGCTGCTGCTGCTGCTGCTGCTAGCTGCTAGCTGCTGCTACTGCTGCTGCTGCTGCTGCTGCTACTACTAGCTGCTGCTTCTGCTAGCTGCTTCTGCTGCTGCTGCTGCAGCTGCTTGCTGCTGCCAGCTGCTGCTGCTGCTTGCTGCTGCTTGCTGCTGCCAGCTGCTCCTGCTGCTAGCTCCTGCTTCTTCTAGCTGCTGTTGCTAGCTGCTGCTGCTAGCTGCTACTGCTGCTGCTGCTGCTGTTAACTGCTGCTGGTGCTAGCTGCTGCTATTACTGCTAGGTGCTGCTGCTGCTGCTGCTGCTGCTGCTGCTGCTGCTGCTGCTGCTGCTGCTGCTGCTGCTGCTGCTGCTGCTGCTATTAGCTGGAGCTAGCTGCTGCTACTGCTGCTTGCTCCTGCTGCCAGCAGCTGCTGCTGCTGCTGCTGCTAGTTGCTGTGGCTGCTAGCTGCTGCTTCTGCTAGCTGCTGCTGCTGCCAGCTGCTGCTGCTGCTGCTAGCTGCTGCTGCTGCTGCTAGCTGCTGCTAGCTGCTGTTCGCTGCTGCTGCTGCTGCTAGCTGCTGCTATTACTGCTAGGTGCTGCTGCTGCTGCTGCTGCTGCTAGCTGCTGATACTGCTGCTGCTAGCTGCTTCTGCTAGCTGCTGCTGCTACTGCTGCTGCTAGCTGCTGCTTCTGCTAGCTGCTGCTGCTGCTGCTGCTGCTGCTCCTGCTGCTGCTAGCTGCTGATACTGCTGCTGCTGCTGCTGCTTCTGCTAGCTGCTTCTGCTGCTGCTGCTGCTGCTTGCTGCTGCCAGCTGCTGCTGCTGCTGCTAGCTGCTGCTTCATCTAGCTGCTGCTGCTGCTTGCTGCTGCCAGCTGCTCCTGCTGCTAGCTGCTGCTTCTTCTAGCTGCTGTTGCTAGCTGCTGCTTCTGCTATCTGCTGCTGCTGCTGCTGCTGCTAGCTGCTGCTGCTACTGCTGCTGCTGCTGCTAGCTGCTGCTGCTGCTGTTAGCTGCTGCTGCTGCTAGCTGCTGCTATTACTGCTAGGTGCTGCTGCTGCTGCTGCTGCTAGCTGCTGCCAGCTGCTGCTGCTGCTTCTGCTAGCTGCTGATGCTAGCTGCTGCTGCTAGCTGCTGCCAGCTGCTGCTGCTGCTGCTGCTGCTGCTGCTGCTGCTGCTGCTGCTGCTGCTGCTGCTGCTGCTGCTGCTGCTGCTGCTGCTGCTGCTGCTGCTGCTGCTGCTAGCTGCTGCTATTACTGCTAGGTGCTGCTGCTGCTGCTGCTACCAGTTGGAGCTAGCTGCTGCTTGCTCCTGCTGCCAGCTGCTGCTGCTGCTGCTGCTGCTGCTGCTAGCTGCTGCTATTACTGCTAGGTGCTGCTGCTGTTGCTGCTGCTGCTGCTAGTTGCTGCGGCTGCTAGCTGCTGCTTCTGCTAGCTGCTGCTAGCTGCTGCCAGCTGCTGCTGCTGCTGCTGCTGTTAGCTGCTGCTGCTGCTAGCTGCTGCTATTACTGCTAGGTGCTGCTGCTGCTAGCTGCAGCTGCTGCTGCTGCTGCTGCTGCTGCTGCTAGCTGCTGTTAGCTGCTGCTAGCTGCTGCCAGCTGCTGCTGCTGCTTCTGCTAGCTGCTGCTGCTGCTGCTAGCTGCTGATGCTAGCTGCTGCTGCTAGCTGCTGCTGCTAGCTGCTGCTGCTGCAAGCTGCTGCTATTACTGCTAGGTGCTGCTTCTGCTAGCACTTGCTTCTGCTAGCTACTGCTGCCAGCTGCTGCTAGCTGCTACTTCTGCTGCTGCTTGCTTCTGCTAGCTGCTGCTGCTGCTAGCTGCTGCTTCTGCTAGCTGCTGCCAGTTGCTGCTAGCTGCTACTGCTGCTGCTGCTTGCTTCTGCTAGCTGCCAGCTGCTGCTGCTGCTTCTAGCCGCTGCTATTACTGCTAGGTGCTGTTGCTGCTAGCTGATGCTGCTGCTGCTGCTGCTGCTCCTAGCTGCTGCTGCTGCTACCAGCTGCTGCTGCTGCTTCTGCTACCAGCTGCAGCTAGCTCCTGCCAGCTGCTGCTAGATTCTGCTACTGCTGCTTGCTCCTGCTGCCAGCTGCTGCTGCTGCTGCTGCTAGCTGGTGCTTGCTTCTGCCAGCTGGTGCTGGCTGCTGCTAGAGTCTGCTGCTGCTGCTGCTGCTGCTGCTCCTGCTCCTGCTGCTGCTGCTGCTTCTGCTGCTGCTGCTGCTGCTGCTGCTGCTGCTGCTGCTGCTGCTGCTGCTGCTGCTGCTGCTGCTGCTGCTGCTGCTGCTGCTAGCTGCTGCTCCTACTGCTGCTGCTAGCTGCTTCTGCTAGATGCTGCTGCTACTGCTGCTGCTAGCTGCTGCTTCTGCTAGCTGCTGCTGCTAGCTGCTGCAGCTGCTGCTGCTGCTGCTGCTGCTAGCTGCTAGCTGCTGCTGCTGCTAGCTGCTAGCTGCTGCTGCTGCTAGCTGCTAGCTGCTGCTACTGCTGCTGCTGCTGCTGCTATTAGCTGCTGCTTCTGCTAACTTCTTCTGCTGCTGCTGCTAGCTGCTGCTGCTTGCTGCTGCTTGCTGCTGCCAGCTGCTCCTGCTGCTAGCTGCTGCTTCTTCTAGCTGCTGTTGCTAGCTGCTGCTGCTAGCTGCTGCTGCTACTGCTGCTGCTACCAGCTGCTGCTAGCTGCTACTGCTGCTGCTGCTGCTGCTGTTAGCTGCTGCTGGTGCTAGCTGCTGCTATTACTGCTAGGTGCTGCTGCTGCTGCTATTAGCTGGAGCTAGCTGCTGCTACTGCTGCTTGCTCCTGCTGCCAGCAGCTGCTGCTGCCGCTGCTGCTGCTAGCTGCTGCTGCTGATGCTGCTGCTGCTGCTAGTTGCTGTGGCTGCCAGCTGCTGCTTCTGCTAGTTGCTGCTGCTGCTAGCTGCTGATGCTAGCTGCTGCTGCTGCTGTGAGCTGCTGCTGCTAGCTGCTGCTATTACTGCTAGGTGCTGCTGCTGCTGCTAGCTGCAGCTGCTGCTGCTGCTGCTGCTGCTGCTAGCTGCTGCTGCTGCTTCTGCTAGCTGCTGCTGCTGCTAGCTGCTGATGCTAGCTGCTGCTGCCAGCTGCTGCTGCTAGCTGCTGATGCTAGCTGCTGCTGCCAGCTGCTGCTAGCTGCTGCCAGCTGCTGCTGCTGCTTGCTGAAGCCTGCTGCTGCTGCTAGCTGCGGCCAGCTAACGCTCCTGCTGCTGCTGCTAGCTGCAGCTTCTGCTGCTGCTGCTACTACTTCTGCTGCTGCTGCTGCTACTACTTCTGCTGCTGCTGCTGCTACTAGCTGCAGCTTCTGCTAGCTGCTTCTGCTGCTGCTGCTAGCTGCTGCTGCTAGCTGCTGCTGCTGCTGCTAGCTGCTTCTGCTGCTAGCTGCTGCTTCTTCTAGCTGCTGCTGCTGCTAGCTGCTGATGCTAGCTGCTGCTGCTAGCTGCAGCTTCTGCTGCTGCTGCTGCTACTACTTCTGCTGCTGCTGCTGCTGATGCTGCTACTAGCTGAAGCTTCTGCTAGCTGCTTCTGCTGCTTCTGCTGCTGCTGCTGCTGCTTGCTGCTGCCAGCTGCTGCTGCTGCTGCTGGTGCTAGCTGCTTCTGCTGCTGCTTGCTGCTGCCAGCTGCTGCTGCTGCCAGCTGCTGCTGCTAGCTGCTGCTTCTTCTAGCTGCTGCTGCTAGCTGCTGCTGCTTCTGCTATCTGCTGTTGCTGCTAGCTGCTGCTGCTACCAGCTGCTGCTAACTGCTGCCAGCTGCTGCTAGATGCTGCTAGATTCTGCTGCTGCTGCTGCTGCTGATGCTGCTGCTGCTTCTGCTGCTGATGCTGCTGCTGCTGCTGCTGCTGCTGCTTCTGCTTCTGCTGCTGCTGCTGCTGCTGCTGCTGCTGCTGCTGCTGCTGCTGCTGCTGCTGCTGCTGCTGCTGCTGCTGCTAGCTGCTGCTGCTGCTGCTGCTGCTGCTGCTAGCTGCTGCTGCTACTGCTGCTACTGCTGTGGCTGCTGCTAACTGCTGCCAGCTGCTGCCAACTGCTGCTGCTGCTGCTGCTAGCTGCTGCTGCCTGCTGCTGCTAGCTGCTGCTTCTGCTAGCTGCTACTGCTGCTGCTGCTTGCTTCTGCTAGCTGCCAGCTGCTGCTGCTGCTTCTAGCTGCTGCTATTACTGCTAGGTGCTGCTGCTGCTAGCTGATGCTGCTGCTGCTGCTGCTGCTAGCTGCTGCTATTACTGCTAGGTGCTGCTGCTGCTGCTGCTGCAGCTGCTGCTGCTGCTGCTGCTGCTGCTGCTGCTGCTGCTGCTGCTGCTGCTGCTGCTGCTGCTGCTGCTGCTGCTGCTGCTGCTGCTGCTGCTGCTGCTGCTGCTGCTAGCTGCTGCTATTACTGCTAGGTGCTGCTGCTACCAGTTGGAGCTAGCTGCTGCTTGCTCCTGCTGCCAGCTGCTGCTGCTGCTGCTTGCTGCTGCCAGCTGCTGTTGCTGCTGCTGCTGCTAGTTGCTGCGGCTGCTAGCTGCTGCTTCTGCTAGCTGCTGCTAGCTGCTGCCAGCTGCTGCTGCTGCTGCTGCTGCTGCTGCTGCTGTTAGCTGCTGCTGCTGCTGCTAGCTGCTGCTATTACTGCTAGGTGCTGCTGCTGCTAGCTGCAGCTGCTGCTGCTGCTGCTGCTGCTAGCTGCTGTTAGCTGCTGCTAGCTGCTGCCAGCTGCTGCTGCTGCTTCTGCTAGCTGCTGCTGCTGCTGCTGCTAGCTGCTGATGCTAGCTGCTGCTGCTAGCTGCTGCTAGCTGCTGCCAGCTGCTGCTGCTGCTAGCTGCTGCTGCTGCAAGCTGCTGCTATTACTGCTAGGTGCTGCTGCTGCTGCTGCTACTGCTGCTGCTGCTGTGGCTGCTGCTAACTGCTGCCAGCTGCTGCTGCTGCTGCTGCTGCTGCTGCTGCTGCTGCTGCTGCTGCTAGCTGCTGCTTCTGCTAGCACTTGCTTCTGCTAGCTACTGCTGCCAGCTGCTGCTCGCTGCTACTTCTGCTGCTGCTTGCTTCTGCTAGCTGCTGCTGCTGCTAGCTGCTGCTTCTGCTAGCTGCTGCCAGTTGCTGCTAGCTGCTACTGCTGCTGCTGCTTGCTTCTGCTAGCTGCCAGCTGCTGCTGCTGCTTCTAGCCGCTGCTATTACTGCTAGGTGCTGTTGCTGCTAGCTGATGCTGCTGCTGCTGCTGCTGCTGCTGCTAGCTGCTGCTGCTGCTACCAGCTGCTGCTGCTGCTTCTGCTACCAGCTGCAGCTAGCTCCTGCCAGCTGCTGCTAGATTCTGCTACTGCTGCTTGCTCCTGCTGCCAGCTGCTGCTGCTGCTGCTGCTAGCTGGTGCTTGCTTCTGCCAGCTGGTGCTGGCTGCTGCTAGAGTCTGCTGCTGCTGCTGCTGCTGCTGCTCCTGCTCCTGCTGCTGCTGCTGCTGCTGCTGCTGCTGCTGCTGCTGCTGCTGCTGCTGCTGCTGCTGCTGCTGCTGCTGCTGCTGCTGCTGCTGCTGCTGCTGCTGCTGCTGCTGCTGCTGCTGCTGCTGCTGCTGCTGCTGCTAGCTGCTGCTCCTACTGCTGCTGCTAGCTGCTTCTGCTAGATGCTGCTGCTACTGCTGCTGCTAGCTGCTGCTTCTGCTAGCTGCTGCTGCTAGCTGCTGCAGCTGCTGCTGCTGCTAGCTGCTAGCTGCTGCTGCTGCTAGCTGCTAGCTGCTGCTGCTGCTAGCTGCTAGCTGCTGCTACTGCTGCTGCTGCTGCTGCTGCTATTAGCTGCTGCTTCTGCTAACTTCTTCTGCTGCTGCTGCTAGCTGCTGCTGCTTGCTGCTGCTTGCTGCTGCCAGCTGCTCCTGCTGCTAGCTGCTGCTTCTTCTAGCTGCTGTTGCTAGCTGCTGCTGCTAGCTGCTGCTGCTACTGCTGCTGCTACCAGCTGCTGCTAGCTGCTACTGCTGCTGCTGCTGCTGCTGTTAGCTGCTGCTGCTGCTAGCTGGTGCTATTACTGCTAGGTGCTGCTGCTGCTGCTATTAGCTGGAGCTAGCTGCTGCTACTGCTGCTTGCTCCTGCTGCCAGCAGCTGCTGCTGCCGCTGCTGCTGCTAGCTGCTGCTGCTGCTGCTGCTGCTGCTGCTAGTTGCTGTGGCTGCCAGCTGCTGCTTCTGCTAGTTGCTGCTGCTGCTAGCTGCTGATGCTAGCTGCTGCTGCTGCTGCTGCTGTGAGCTGCTGCTGCTAGCTGCTGCTATTACTGCTAGGTGCTGCTGCTGCTGCTAGCTGCAGCTGCTGCTGCTGCTGCTGCTAGCTGCTGCCAGCTGCTGCTGCTGCTTCTGCTAGCTGCTGCTGCTGCTAGCTGCTGATGCTAGCTGCTGCTGCCAGCTGCTGCTGCTAGCTGCTGATGCTAGCTGCTGCTGCCAGCTGCTGCTAGCTGCTGCCAGCTGCTGCTGCTGCTTGCTGAAGCCTGCTGCTGCTGCTAGCTGCGGCCAGCTAACGCTCCTGCTGCTGCTGCTAGCTGCAGCTTCTGCTGCTGCTGCTACTACTTCTGCTGCTGCTGCTGCTACTACTTCTGCTGCTGCTGCTGCTGCTACTAGCTGCAGCTTCTGCTAGCTGCTTCTGCTGCTTCTGCTGCTGCTGCTAGCTGCTGCTGCTGCTTGCTGCTGCTAGCTGCTGCTGCTGCTGCTGCTGCTAGCTGCTGCTGCTGCTGCTAGCTGCTTCTGCTGCTAGCTGCTGCTTCTTCTAACTGCTGCTGCTGCTAGCTGCTGATGCTAGCTGCTGCTGCTAGCTGCAGCTTCTGCTGCTGCTGCTGCTACTACTTCTGCTGCTGCTGCTGCTGATGCTGCTACTAGCTGAAGCTTCTGCTAGCTGCTTCTGCTGCTTCTGCTGCTGCTGCTGCTGCTTGCTGCTGCCAGCTGCTGCTGCTGCTGCTGGTGCTAGCTGCTTCTGCTGCTGCTTGCTGCTGCCAGCTGCTGCTGCTGCCAGCTGCTATGCTGCTGCTGCTGCTGCTGCTTCTGCTTCTGCTGCTGCTGCTGCTGCTGCTGCTGCTGCTGCTGCTAGCTGCTGCTGCTACTGCTGCTACTGCTGTCATCATCATCATCATCATCAGCCTGATTATACCCACTGCAGGGCGAAGGCCTCTCCCATATTTCTCCACTTAACCCGGTTCTGTGCTAGCTGCATCCACTTGACCCCTGCGAACTTCTTAATCTCATCCGCCCACCTAACTTTCTGCCGCCCCCTGCTACGCTTTCCTTCCCTTGGAATCCAGTTTGTTACCCTCAGCGACCATCGGTTATCCTCTCTTCGCCCTACATGTCCTGCCCATGTCCATTTCTTCTTCTTAATTTCTACTAGAATGTCGGTAACTTTAGTTATTTCTCTGACCCACTCTGCACGCTTTCTATCTCTTAATGTTACCCCTACCATTTTTCGTTCCATAGCCCTCTGGGTTGTCCTCAGCTACTGCTGTGGCTGCTGCTAACTGCTGCCAGCTGCTGCCAACTGCTGCTGCTGCTGCTGCTAGCTGCTGCTTCTGCTAGCTGCTGCTGCCTGCTGCTGCTAGCTGCTGCTTCTGCTAGCTGCTACTGCTGCTGCTGCTTGCTTCTGCTAGCTGCCAGCTGCTGGTGCTGCTTCTAGCTGCTGCTATTACTGCTAGGTGCTGCTGCTGCTAGCTGATGCTGCTGCTATCTGCTGCTGCTGCTGCTGCTTCTGCTGCTGCTGCTGCTGCTACCAGCTGCTGCTGCTGCTTCTGCTACCAGCTGCAGCTAGCTGCTGCCAGCTGCTGCTAGATGCTGCTACTGCTACTTCGTCCTGCTGCCAGCTGCTGCTGCTGCTAGCTGCTGCTAGCGTCTGCCAGCTGGTGCTAGCTGCTGCTAGATTCTGCTGCTGCTGCCGCTGCTGCTGCTGCTCCTGCTGCTGCTGCTGCTGCTGCTGCTGCTGTTGCTGCTGCTGCTGCTGCTGCTACTCCTACTCTGCTGCTAGCTGCTTCTGCTAGCTGCTGCTGATACTGCTGCTGCTAGCTGCTGCTTCTGCTAGCTGCTGCTGCTGCTAGCTGCTGCTGCTGCTGCTGCTTGCTGCTGCTAGCTGCTGCTGCTGCTGCTAGCTGCTTCTGCTGCTAGCTGCTGCTTCTTCTAGCTGCTGCTGCTGCTAGCTGCTGATGCTAGCTGCTGCTGCTAGCTGCAGCTTCTGCTGCTGCTGCTGCTACTACTTCTGCTGCTGCTGCTGCTGATGCTGCTACTAGCTGAAGCTTCTGCTAGCTGCTTCTGCTGCTTCTGCTGCTGCTGCTGCTGCTTGCTGCTGCCAGCTGCTGCTGCTGCTGCTGGTGCTAGCTGCTTCTGCTGCTGCTTGCTGCTGCCAGCTGCTGCTGCTGCCAGCTGCTATGCTGCTGCTGCTGCTGCTGCTTCTGCTTCTGCTGCTGCTGCTGCTGCTGCTGCTGCTGCTGCTGCTGCTGCTGCTAGCTGCTGCTGCTACTGCTGCTACTGCTGTCATCATCATCATCATCATCATCAGCCTGATTATACCCACTGCAGGGCGAAGGCCTCTCCCATATTTCTCCACTTAACCCGGTTCTGTGCTAGCTGCATCCACTTGACCCCTGCGAACTTCTTAATCTCATCCGCCCACCTAACTTTCTGCCGCCCCCTGCTACGCTTTCCTTCCCTTGGAATCCAGTTTGTTACCCTCAGCGACCATCGGTTATCCTCTCTTCGCCCTACATGTCCTGCCCATGTCCATTTCTTCTTCTTAATTTCTACTAGAATGTCGGTAACTTGAGTTATTTCTCTGACCCACTCTGCACGCTTTCTATCTCTTAATGTTACCCCTACCATTCTTCGTTCCATAGCCCTCTGGGTTGTCCTCAGCTACTGCTGTGGCTGCTGCTAACTGCTGCCAGCTGCTGCCAACTGCTGCTGCTGCTGCTGCTAGCTGCTGCTTCTGCTAGCTGCTGCTGCCTGCTGCTGCTAGCTGCTGCTTCTGCTAGCTGCTACTGCTGCTGCTGCTTGCTTCTGCTAGCTGCCAGCTGCTGCTGCTGCTTCTAGCTGCTGCTATTACTGCTAGGTGCTGCTGCTGCTAGCTGATGCTGCTGCTATCTGCTGCTGCTGCTGCTGCTTCTGCTGCTGCTGCTGCTGCTACCAGCTGCTGCTGCTGCTTCTGCTACCAGCTGCAGCTAGCTGCAGTGCTAGCTGCAGCTAGCTGCTGCCAGCTGCTGCTAGATGCTGCTACTGCTACTTCGTCCTGCTGCCAGCTGCTGCTGCTGCTAGCTGCTGCTAGCGTCTGCCAGCTGGTGCTAGCTGCTGCTAGATTCTGCTGCTGCTGCCGCTGCTGCTGCTGCTCCTGCTGCTGCTGCTGCTGCTGTTGCTGCTGCTGCTGCTGCTGCTACTCCTACTCTGCTGCTAGCTGCTTCTGCTAGCTGCTGCTGATACTGCTGCTGCTAGCTGCTGCTTCTGCTAGCTGCTGCTGCTGCTGCTGCTAGCTGCTGATACTGCTGCTGCTGCTGCTTCTGCTAGCTGCTTCTGCTGCTGCTGCTAGCTGCTGCTGCTGCTGCTGCTTGCTGCTGCCAGCTGCTGCTGCTGCTACCTCATGCTTCGTCTAGCTGCTGCTGCTGCTTACTGCTGCCAGCTGCTCCTGCTGCTAGCTGCTGCTTCTTCTAGCTGCTGTTGCTAGCTGCTGCTGCTGCTAGCTGCTGCTGCTGCCAGCTGCTGGTAGCTGCTACTGCTGCTGCTGCTGCTGCTAGCTGCTGCTGCTGGTATTAGCTGCTGCTGCTTGCTGCGGCTGCTGCTGTTAGCTGCTGCTGCTAGCTGCTGCTATTACTGCTAGGTGCTGCTGCTGCTGCTGCTGCTGCTACTGCTGCTGCTGCTGCTGCTGCTGCTGCTGCTGCTGCTAGCTGCTTCTGCTGCTGCTGCTGCTAGCTGCTGCTGCTGCTGCTTGCTGCTGCCAGCTGCTGCTGCTGCTGCTAGCTGCTGCTTCATCTAGCTGCTGCTGCTGCTTGCTGCTGCCAGCTGCTCCTGCTGCTGCTGCTGCTGCTGCTAGCTGCTGCCAGCTGCTGTTGCTGCTGCTGCTGCTGCTAGTTGCTGCGTCTGCTAGCTGCTGCTTCTGCTAGCTGCTGCGACTGCTAGCTGCTGATGCTAGCTGCTGCTGCTGTTAGCGGCTGCTGCTGCTGCTACCAGCTGCTGCTGCTGCTTCTGCTACCAGCTGCAGCTAGCTGCTGCCAGCTGCTGCTAGATGCTGCTACTGCTGCTTCCTCCTGCTGCCAGCTGCTGCTGCTGCTGCTGCTCCTACTGCTGCTGCTAGCTGCTGCTGCTAGCTGCTGCTTCTGCTAGCTGCTGCTGCTGCTCCTGCTGCTGCTAGCTGCTGATACTGCTGCTGCTGCTGCTGCTTCTGCTAGCTGCTTCTGCTGCTGCTGCTAGCTGCTGCTGCTGCTGCTTGCTGCTGCCAGCTGCTGCTGCTGCTGCTAGCTGCTGCTTCATCTAGCTGCTGCTGCTGCTTGCTGCTGCCAGCTTCTCCTGCTGCTAGCTGCTGCTTCTTCTAGCTGCTGTTGCTAGCTGCTGCTTCTGCTATCTGCTGCTGCTGCTAGCTGCTGCTGCTACTGCTGCTGCTGCTGCTGTTAGCTGCTGCTGCTGCTAGCTGCTGCTATTACTGCTAGGTGGTGCTGCTGCTGCTGCTGCTGCTGCTGCTGCTGCTGCTGCTGCTGCTGCTGCTGCTGCTGCTGCTGCTGCTGCTGCTGCTGCTGCTAGCTGCTGATGCTAGCTGCTGCTGCTAGCTGCTGCTGCTAGCTGCTGCCAGCTGCTGCTGCTGCTGCTGCTGCTACTGCTGTTAGCTGCTGCTGCTGCTAGCTGCTGCTATTACTGCTAGGTGCTGCTGCTGCTAGCTGCTGCTGCTGCAAGCTGCTGCTATTACTGCTAGGTGCTGCTGCTGCTGCCACTGCTGCTGCTGCTGCTGCTGCTGCCTCTGCTGCTGCTGCTGCTGCTGCTGCTGCTGCTGCTGCTGCTGCTGCTGCTGCTGCTGCTGCTGCTGCTGCTAGATGCTGCCAGGTGGTGCTAGCTGCTGCTAGATTCTGCTGCTGCTGCTCCTGCTGCTGCTTCTGCTGCTGCTGCTGCTGCTGCTGCTGCTGCTGCTGCTGCTGCTGCTAGCTGCTGCTTCTGCTAGCTGTTGCTGCTAGCTGCTGCTGCTGCTGCTGCTGCTGCTGCTGCTGCTGCTGCTGCTGCTGCTAGCTGCTAGCTGCTAGCTGCTGCTACTGCTGCTGCTGCTGCTGCTGCTACTACTAGCTGCTGCTTCTGCTAGCTGCTTCTGCTGCTGCTGCTAGCTGCTGCTGCTGCAGCTGCTTGCTGCTGCCAGCTGCTGCTGCTGCTTGCTGCTGCCAGCTGCTCCTGCTGCTAGCTGCTGCTTCTTCTAGCTGCTGTTGCTAGCTGCTGCTGCTAGCTGCTGCTTCTCCTATCTGCTGCTGCTGCTAGCTGCTGCTGCTAGCTGCTACTGCTGCTGCTGCTGCTGTTAGCTGCTGCTGCTGCTAGCTGCTGCTATTACTGCTAGGTGCTGCTGCGGCTGCTGCTGCTGCTGCTGCTGCTAGTTGCTGTGGCTGCTAGCTGCTGCTTCTGCTAGCTGCTGCTGCTGCCAGCTGCTGCTGCTAGCTGCTGTTCGCTGCTGCTGCTGCTGCTGCTGCTGCTGCTAGCTGCTGCTATTACTGCTAGGTGCTGCTGCTGCTGCTGCTACCAGCTGGAGCTAGCTGCTGCTAGCTGCTGCTACTGCTGCTTGCTCCTGCTGCCAGCTGCTGCTGCTGCTGCTGCTAGCTTCTGCCAGCTGCTGCTAGCTGCTGCTGCTGCTGCCAGCTGCTGCTAGATTCTGCTGCTGCTGCTGCTGCCACTGCTGCTGCTGCTGCTGCTACTGCTGCTTCTGCTGCTGCTGCTGCTGCTGCTGCTTCTGCTGCTGCTGCTGCTGCTGCTGCCAGCTGCTGCTAGCTGCTACTTATGCTGCTGCTTGCATCTGCTAGCTGCTGCTGCTAGCTGCTGCTTCTACTAGCTGCTGCCAGCTGCTGCTAGCTGCTTCTGCTGCTGCCTGCTTCTGCTAGCTGCCAGCTGCTGCTGCTGCTGCTGCTGCTAGCTGCTGCTATTACTGCTAGGTGCTGCTGCTGCTACCAGCTGCTGCTGCTGCTTCTGCTACCAGCTGCAGCTAGCTCCTGCCAGCTGCTGCTAGATTCTGCTACTGCTGCTTGCTCCTGCTGCCAGCTGCTGCTGCTGCTGCTGCTAGCTGGTGCTTGCTTCTGCCAGCTGGTGCTGGCTGCTGCTAGAGTCTGCTGCTGCTGCTGCTGCTGCTGCTCCTGCTCCTGCTGCTGCTGCTTCTGCTGCTGCTGCTGCTGCTGCTGCTGCTGCTGCTGCTGCTGCTGCTGCTGCTGCTGCTGCTGCTGCTGCTGCTGCTGCTAGCTGCTGCTCCTACTGCTGCTGCTAGCTGCTTCTGCTAGATGCTGCTGCTACTGCTGCTGCTAGCTGCTGCTTCTGCTAGCTGCTGCTGCTAGCTGCTGCAGCTGCTGCTGCTGCTGCTGCTGCTAGCTGCTAGCTGCTGCTGCTGCTAGCTGCTAGCTGCTGCTGCTGCTAGCTGCTAGCTGCTGCTACTGCTGCTGCTGCTGCTGCTGCTATTAGCTGCTGCTTCTGCTAACTTCTTCTGCTGCTGCTGCTAGCTGCTGCTGCTTGCTGCTGCTTGCTGCTGCCAGCTGCTCCTGCTGCTAGCTGCTGCTTCTTCTAGCTGCTGTTGCTAGCTGCTGCTGCTAGCTGCTGCTGCTACTGCTGCTGCTACCAGCTGCTGCTAGCTGCTACTGCTGCTGCTGCTGCTGCTGCTGTTAGCTGCTGCTGGTGCTAGCTGCTGCTATTACTGCTAGGTGCTGCTGCTGCTGCTATTAGCTGGAGCTAGCTGCTGCTACTGCTGCTTGCTCCTGCTGCCAGCAGCTGCTGCTGCCGCTGCTGCTGCTAGCTGCTGCTGCTGATGCTGCTGCTGCTGCTAGTTGCTGTGGCTGCCAGCTGCTGCTTCTGCTAGTTGCTGCTGCTGCTAGCTGCTGATGCTAGCTGCTGCTGCTGCTGTGAGCTGCTGCTGCTAGCTGCTGCTATTACTGCTAGGTGCTGCTGCTGCTGCTAGCTGCAGCTGCTGCTGCTGTTGCTGCTGCTGCTGCTAGCTGCTGCTGCTGCTTCTGCTAGCTGCTGCTGCTGCTAGCTGCTGATGCTAGCTGCTGCTGCCAGCTGCTGCTGCTAGCTGCTGATGCTAGCTGCTGCTGCCAGCTGCTGCTAGCTGCTGCCAGCTGCTGCTGCTGCTTGCTGAAGCCTGCTGCTGCTGCTAGCTGCGGCCAGCTAACGCTCCTGCTGCTGCTGCTAGCTGCAGCTTCTGCTGCTGCTGCTACTACTTCTGCTGCTGCTGCTGCTACTACTTCTGCTGCTGCTGCTGCTACTAGCTGCAGCTTCTGCTAGCTGCTTCTGCTGCTGCTGCTAGCTGCTGCTGCTGCTGCTGCTTGCTGCTGCTAGCTGCTGCTGCTGCTGCTAGCTGCTTCTGCTGCTAGCTGCTGCTTCTTCTAGCTGCTGCTGCTGCTAGCTGCTGATGCTAGCTGCTGCTGCTAGCTGCAGCTTCTGCTGCTGCTGCTGCTACTACTTCTGCTGCTGCTGCTGCTGATGCTGCTACTAGCTGAAGCTTCTGCTAGCTGCTTCTGCTGCTTCTGCTGCTGCTGCTGCTGCTTGCTGCTGCCAGCTGCTGCTGCTGCTGCTGGTGCTAGCTGCTTCTGCTGCTGCTTGCTGCTGCCAGCTGCTGCTGCTGCCAGCTGCTGCTGCTAGCTGCTGCTTCTTCTAGCTGCTGCTGCTAGCTGCTGCTGCTTCTGCTATCTGCTGTTGCTGCTAGCTGCTGCTGCTACCAGCTGCTGCTAACTGCTGCCAGCTGCTGCTAGATGCTGCTAGATTCTGCTGCTGCTGCTGCTGCTGCTGCTGATGCTGCTGCTGCTTCTGCTGCTGATGCTGCTGCTGCTGCTGCTGCTGCTGCTGCTGCTGCTTCTGCTTCTGCTGCTGCTGCTGCTGCTGCTGCTGCTGCTGCTGCTGCTGCTGCTGCTAGCTGCTGCTGCTGCTGCTGCTGCTGCTGCTAGCTGCTGCTGCTACTGCTGCTACTGCTGTGGCTGCTGCTAACTGCTGCCAGCTGCTGCCAACTGCTGCTGCTGCTGCTGCTAGCTGCTGCTTCTGCTAGCTGCTGCTGCCTGCTGCTGCTAGCTGCTGCTTCTGCTAGCTGCTACTGCTGCTGCTGCTTGCTTCTGCTAGCTGCCAGCTGCTGCTGCTGCTTCTAGCTGCTGCTATTACTGCTAGGTGCTGCTGCTGCTAGCTGATGCTGCTGCTGCTGCTGCTGCTAGCTGCTGCTATTACTGCTAGGTGCTGCTGCTGCTGCTGCTGCTGCAGCTGCTGCTGCTGCTGCTGCTGCTGCTGCTGCTGCTGCTGCTGCTGCTGCTGCTGCTGCTGCTGCTGCTGCTAGCTGCTGCTATTACTGCTAGGTGCTGCTGCTACCAGTTGGAGCTAGCTGCTGCTTGCTCCTGCTGCCAGCTGCTGCTGCTGCTGCTAGCTGCTGCCAGCTGCTGTTGCTGCTGCTGCTGCTAGTTGCTGCGGCTGCTAGCTGCTGCTTCTGCTAGCTGCTGCTAGCTGCTGCCAGCTGCTGCTGCTGCTGCTGCTGCTGCTGTTAGCTGCTGCTGCTGCTAGCTGCTGCTATTACTGCTAGGTGCTGCTGCTGCTAGCTGCAGCTGCTGCTGCTGCTGCTGCTGCTGCTAGCTGCTGTTAGCTGCTGCTAGCTGCTGCCAGCTGCTGCTGCTGCTTCTGCTAGCTGCTGCTGCTGCTGCTGCTAGCTGCTGATGCTAGCTGCTGCTGCTAGCTGCTGCTAGCTGCTGCCAGCTGCTGCTGCTGCTAGCTGCTGCTGCTGCAAGCTGCTGCTATTACTGCTAGGTGCTGCTGCTGCTGCTGCTACTGCTGCTGCTGCTGTGGCTGCTGCTAACTGCTGCCAGCTGCTGCTGCTGCTGCTGCTGCTGCTGCTAGCTGCTGCTTCTGCTAGCACTTGCTTCTGCTAGCTACTGCTGCCAGCTGCTGCTAGCTGCTACTTCTGCTGCTGCTTGCTTCTGCTAGCTGCTGCTGCTGCTAGCTGCTGCTTCTGCTAGCTGCTGCCAGTTGCTGCTAGCTGCTACTGCTGCTGCTGCTTGCTTCTGCTAGCTGCCAGCTGCTGCTGCTGCTTCTAGCCGCTGCTATTACTGCTAGGTGCTGTTGCTGCTAGCTGATGCTGCTGCTGCTGCTGCTGCTGCTAGCTGCTGCTGCTGCTACCAGCTGCTGCTGCTGCTTCTGCTACCAGCTGCAGCTAGCTCCTGCCAGCTGCTGCTAGATTCTGCTACTGCTGCTTGCTCCTGCTGCCAGCTGCTGCTGCTGCTGCTGCTAGCTGGTGCTTGCTTCTGCCAGCTGGTGCTGGCTGCTGCTAGAGTCTGCTGCTGCTGCTGCTGCTGCTGCTCCTGCTCCTGCTGCTGCTGCTGCTGCTGCTGCTGCTGCTGCTGCTGCTGCTGCTGCTGCTGCTGCTGCTGCTGCTGCTGCTGCTGCTGCTGCTGCTGCTGCTGCTGCTGCTGCTGCTGCTGCTGCTGCTGCTGCTGCTGCTGCTAGCTGCTGCTCCTACTGCTGCTGCTAGCTGCTTCTGCTAGATGCTGCTGCTACTGCTGCTGCTAGCTGCTGCTTCTGCTAGCTGCTGCTGCTAGCTGCTGCAGCTGCTGCTGCTGCTAGCTGCTAGCTGCTGCTGCTGCTAGCTGCTAGCTGCTGCTGCTGCTAGCTGCTAGCTGCTGCTACTGCTGCTGCTGCTGCTGCTGCTATTAGCTGCTGCTTCTGCTAACTTCTTCTGCTGCTGCTGCTAGCTGCTGCTGCTTGCTGCTGCTTGCTGCTGCCAGCTGCTCCTGCTGCTAGCTGCTGCTTCTTCTAGCTGCTGTTGCTAGCTGCTGCTGCTAGCTGCTGCTGCTACTGCTGCTGCTACCAGCTGCTGCTAGCTGCTACTGCTGCTGCTGCTGCTGCTGTTAGCTGCTGCTGCTGCTAGCTGGTGCTATTACTGCTAGGTGCTGCTGCTGCTGCTATTAGCTGGAGCTAGCTGCTGCTACTGCTGCTTGCTCCTGCTGCCAGCAGCTGCTGCTGCCGCTGCTGCTGCTAGCTGCTGCTGCTGCTGCTGCTGCTAGTTGCTGTGGCTGCCAGCTGCTGCTTCTGCTAGTTGCTGCTGCTGCTAGCTGCTGATGCTAGCTGCTGCTGCTGCTGTGAGCTGCTGCTGCTAGCTGCTGCTATTACTGCTAGGTGCTGCTGCTGCTGCTAGCTGCAGCTGCTGCTGCTGCTGCTGCTAGCTGCTGCCAGCTGCTGCTGCTGCTTCTGCTAGCTGCTGCTGCTGCTAGCTGCTGATGCTAGCTGCTGCTGCCAGCTGCTGCTGCTAGCTGCTGATGCTAGCTGCTGCTGCCAGCTGCTGCTAGCTGCTGCCAGCTGCTGCTGCTGCTTGCTGAAGCCTGCTGCTGCTGCTAGCTGCGGCCAGCTAACGCTCCTGCTGCTGCTGCTAGCTGCAGCTTCTGCTGCTGCTGCTACTACTTCTGCTGCTGCTGCTGCTACTACTTCTGCTGCTGCTGCTGCTACTAGCTGCAGCTTCTGCTAGCTGCTTCTGCTGCTTCTGCTGCTGCTGCTAGCTGCTGCTGCTGCTTGCTGCTGCTAGCTGCTGCTGCTGCTGCTGCTGCTAGCTGCTGCTGCTGCTGCTAGCTGCTTCTGCTGCTAGCTGCTGCTTCTTCTAACTGCTGCTGCTGCTAGCTGCTGATGCTAGCTGCTGCTGCTAGCTGCAGCTTCTGCTGCTGCTGCTGCTACTACTTCTGCTGCTGCTGCTGCTGATGCTGCTACTAGCTGAAGCTTCTGCTAGCTGCTTCTGCTGCTTCTGCTGCTGCTGCTGCTGCTGCTTGCTGCTGCCAGCTGCTGCTGCTGCTGCTGGTGCTAGCTGCTTCTGCTGCTGCTTGCTGCTGCCAGCTGCTGCTGCTGCCAGCTGCTATGCTGCTGCTGCTGCTGCTGCTTCTGCTTCTGCTGCTGCTGCTGCTGCTGCTGCTGCTGCTGCTGCTGCTGTTGCTAGCTGCTGCTGCTACTGCTGCTACTGCTGTCATCATCATCATCATCATCAGCCTGATTATACCCACTGCAGGGCGAAGGCCTCTCCCATATTTCTCCACTTAACCCGGTTCTGTGCTAGCTGCATCCACTTGACCCCTGCGAACTTCTTAATCTCATCCGCCCACCTAACTTTCTGCCGCCCCCTGCTACGCTTTCCTTCCCTTGGAATCCAGTTTGTTACCCTCAGCGACCATCGGTTATCCTCTCTTCGCCCTACATGTCCTGCCCATGTCCATTTCTTCTTCTTAATTTCTACTAGAATGTCGGTAACTTGAGTTATTTCTCTGACCCACTCTGCACGCTTTCTATCTCTTAATGTTACCCCTACCATTTTTCGTTCCATAGCCCTCTGGGTTGTCCTCAGCTACTGCTGTGGCTGCTGCTAACTGCTGCCAGCTGCTGCCAACTGCTGCTGCTGCTGCTGCTAGCTGCTGCTTCTGCTAGCTGCTGCTGCCTGCTGCTGCTAGCTGCTGCTTCTGCTAGCTGCTACTGCTGCTGCTGCTTGCTTCTGCTAGCTGCCAGCTGCTGGTGCTGCTTCTAGCTGCTGCTATTACTGCTAGGTGCTGCTGCTGCTAGCTGATGCTGCTGCTATCTGCTGCTGCTGCTGCTGCTTCTGCTGCTGCTGCTGCTGCTGCTACCAGCTGCTGCTGCTGCTTCTGCTACCAGCTGCAGCTAGCTGCTGCCAGCTGCTGCTAGATGCTGCTACTGCTACTTCGTCCTGCTGCCAGCTGCTGCTGCTGCTAGCTGCTGCTAGCGTCTGCCAGCTGGTGCTAGCTGCTGCTAGATTCTGCTGCTGCTGCCGCTGCTGCTGCTGCTCCTGCTGCTGCTGCTGCTGCTGCTGCTGCTGCTGTTGCTGCTGCTGCTGCTGCTGCTACTCCTACTCTGCTGCTAGCTGCTTCTGCTAGCTGCTGCTGATACTGCTGCTGCTAGCTGCTGCTGCTGCTAGCTGCTGCTGCTGCTGCTGCTTGCTGCTGCTAGCTGCTGCTGCTGCTGCTGCTAGCTGCTGCTGCTGCTGCTAGCTGCTTCTGCTGCTAGCTGCTGCTTCTTCTAGCTGCTGCTGCTGCTAGCTGCTGATGCTAGCTGCTGCTGCTAGCTGCAGCTTCTGCTGCTGCTGCTGCTACTACTTCTGCTGCTGCTGCTGCTGATGCTGCTACTAGCTGAAGCTTCTGCTAGCTGCTTCTGCTGCTTCTGCTGCTGCTGCTGCTGCTTGCTGCTGCCAGCTGCTGCTGCTGCTGCTGGTGCTAGCTGCTTCTGCTGCTGCTTGCTGCTGCCAGCTGCTGCTGCTGCCAGCTGCTATGCTGCTGCTGCTGCTGCTGCTTCTGCTTCTGCTGCTGCTGCTGCTGCTGCTGCTGCTGCTGCTGCTGCTGCTGCTAGCTGCTGCTGCTACTGCTGCTACTGCTGTCATCATCATCATCATCATCAGCCTGATTATACCCACTGCAGGGCGAAGGCCTCTCCCATATTTCTCCACTTAACCCGGTTCTGTGCTAGCTGCATCCACTTGACCCCTGCGAACTTCTTAATCTCATCCGCCCACCTAACTTTCTGCCGCCCCCTGCTACGCTTTCCTTCCCTTGGAATCCAGTTTGTTACCCTCAGCGACCATCGGTTATCCTCTCTTCGCCCTACATGTCCTGCCCATGTCCATTTCTTCTTCTTAATTTCTACTAGAATGTCGGTAACTTGAGTTATTTCTCTGACCCACTCTGCACGCTTTCTATCTCTTAATGTTACCCCTACCATTCTTCGTTCCATAGCCCTCTGGGTTGTCCTCAGCTACTGCTGTGGCTGCTGCTAACTGCTGCCAGCTGCTGCCAACTGCTGCTGCTGCTGCTGCTAGCTGCTGCTTCTGCTAGCTGCTGCTGCCTGCTGCTGCTAGCTGCTGCTTCTGCTAGCTGCTACTGCTGCTGCTGCTTGCTTCTGCTAGCTGCCAGCTGCTGCTGCTGCTTCTAGCTGCTGCTATTACTGCTAGGTGCTGCTGCTGCTAGCTGATGCTGCTGCTATCTGCTGCTGCTGCTGCTGCTTCTGCTGCTGCTGCTGCTGCTACCAGCTGCTGCTGCTGCTTCTGCTACCAGCTGCAGCTAGCTGCAGTGCTAGCTGCAGCTAGCTGCTGCCAGCTGCTGCTAGATGCTGCTACTGCTACTTCGTCCTGCTGCCAGCTGCTGCTGCTGCTAGCTGCTGCTAGCGTCTGCCAGCTGGTGCTAGCTGCTGCTAGATTCTGCTGCTGCTGCCGCTGCTGCTGCTGCTCCTGCTGCTGCTGCTGCTGCTGCTGCTGCTGTTGCTGCTGCTGCTGCTGCTGCTACTCCTACTCTGCTGCTAGCTGCTTCTGCTAGCTGCTGCTGATACTGCTGCTGCTAGCTGCTGCTTCTGCTAGCTGCTGCTGCTGCTGCTGCTAGCTGCTGATACTGCTGCTGCTGCTGCTTCTGCTAGCTGCTTCTGCTGCTGCTGCTAGCTGCTGCTGCTGCTGCTGCTTGCTGCTGCCAGCTGCTGCTGCTGCTACCTCATGCTTCGTCTAGCTGCTGCTGCTGCTTACTGCTGCCAGCTGCTCCTGCTGCTAGCTGCTGCTTCTTCTAGCTGCTGTTGCTAGCTGCTGCTGCTGCTAGCTGCTGCTGCTGCCAGCTGCTGGTAGCTGCTACTGCTGCTGCTGCTGCTGCTAGCTGCTGCTGCTGGTATTAGCTGCTGCTGCTTGCTGCGGCTGCTGCTGTTAGCTGCTGCTGCTAGCTGCTGCTATTACTGCTAGGTGCTGCTGCTGCTGCT
>NW_028146747.1:520000-552500 GCF_055883805.1 Amblyomma maculatum
CTGCCAGCTGCTGCTGCTGCTGCTGCTGCTGTTAGCTGCTGCTGCTGCTAGCTGCTGCAATTACTGCTAGGTGCTGCTGCTGCCAGCTGCTGTTGCTGCTGCTAGTTGCTGCGGCTGCTAGCTGCTCCTGCTGCTGCTACTGCTAACTGCTGCCAGCTGCTGCCAGCTGCTGCTGCTGCTGCTGCTGCTGCTGCTGCTGCTGCTGCTGCTGCTAGCTGCTGCTGCCAGCTGCTGCTGGCTGCTACTTCTGCTGCTGCTTGCTTCTGCTAGCTGCTGCTGCTGCTAGCTGCTGCTTCTGCTAGCTGCTGCCAGTTGCTGCTAGCTGCTACTGCTGCTGCTGCTTGCTTCTGCTAGCTGCCAGCTGCTGCTGCTGCTTCTAGCCGCTGCTATTACTGCTAGCTGCTGCTGCTGCTGCTGCTGCTAGCTGCTGCTGCTGCTACCAGCTGCTGCTGCTGCTTCTGCTACCAGCTGCAGCTAGCTGCTGCCAGCTGCTGCTAGATGCTGCTACTGCTGCTTGCTCCTGCTGCCAGCTGCTGCTGCTGCTGCTGCTAGCTGCTGCCAGCTGCTGCTAGATGCTGCTCCTGCTGCTTGCTCCTGCTGCCAGCTGCTGCTGCTGCTAGCTGCTGCTTGCTTCTGCCAGCTGCTGCTGCTACTGCTGCTGCTAGCTGCTGCTTCTGCTAGCTGTTGCTGCTAGCTGCTGCTGCTGCTGCTGCTGCTGGTGCTGCTGGTGCTGCTGCTGCTGCTGCTGCTGCTAGCTGCTAGCTGCTGCTACTGCTGCTGCTGCTGCTGCTACTACTAGCTGCTGCTTCTGCTAGCTGCTTCTGCTGCTGCTGCTAGCTGCTGCTGCTGCAGCTGTTTGCTGCTGCCAGCTGCTGCTGCTGCTTGCTGCTGCCAGCTGCTCCTGCTGCTAGCTGCTGCTTCTTCTAGCTGCTGTTGCTAGCTGCTGCTGCTAGCTGCTGCTTCTCCTATCTGCTGCTGCTGCTAGCTGCTGCTGCTAGCTGCTACTGCTGCTGCTGCTGCTGTTAGCTGCTGCTGCTAGCTGCTGCTATTACTGCTAGGTGCTGCTGCTGCTGCTGCTGCTGCTGCTGCTGCTATTAGCTGGAGCTAGCTGCTGCTACTGCTGCTTGCTCCTGCTGCCAGCAGCTGCTGCTGCTGCTGCTGCTGCTAGTTGCTGTGGCTGCTGCTGCTGCTACCAGCTGCAGCTAGCTGCTGCCAGCTGCTGCTAGATGCTGCTAGATTCTGCTGCTGCTGCTGCTGCTGCTGCTGCTGCTGATGCTGCTGCTGCTTCTGCTGCTGATGCTGCTGCTGCTGCTGCTTCTGCTTCTGCTGCTGCTGCTGCTGCTGCTGCTGCTGCTGCTGCTGCTGCTGCTGCTGCTGCTGCTGCTGCTGCTGCTGCTGCTGCTGCTGCTGCTGCTGCTGCTGCTGCTGCGGCTGCTACTGCTGTGGCTGCTGCTAACTGCTGCCAGCTGCTGCTGCTGCTGCTGCTAGCTGCTGCTTCTGCTAGCACTTGCTTCTGCTAGCTGCTGCTGCTAGCTGCTAGCTGCTACTTCTGCTGCTGCTTGCTTCTGCTAGCTGCTGCTGCTGCTAGCTGCTGCTTCTGCTAGCTGCTGCCAGTTGCTGCTAGCTGCTACTGCTGCTGCTGCTTGCTTCTGCTAGCTGCCAGCTGCTGCTGCTGCTTCTAGCCGCTGCTATTACTGCTAGGTGCTGTTGCTGCTAGCTGATTCTGCTGCTGCTGCTGCTAGCTGCTGCTGCTGCTACCAGCTGCTGCTGCTGCTTCTGCTACCAGCTGCAGCTAGCTCCTGCCAGCTGCTGCTAGATGCTGCTACTGCTGCTTGCTCCTGCTGCTGCTGCTGCTGCTGCTCCTGCTCCTGCTGCTGCTGCTGCTTCTGCTGCTGCTGCTGCTGCTGCTGCTCCTGCTGCTGCTAGCTGCTGATACTGCTGCTGCTGCTGCTGCTGCTTCTGCTAGCTGCTTCTGCTGCTGCTGCTGCTGCTGCTGCTGCTGCTGCTGCTGGCTGCTGCTCCTACTGCTGCTGCTAGCTGCTTCTGCTAGCTGCTGCTGCTAGCTGCTGCTTCTGCTAGCTGTTGCTGCTAGCTGCTGCTGCTGCTGCTGCTGCTGCTGCTGCTGCTGCTGCTGCTGCTGCTAGCTGCTAGCTGCTAGCTGCTGCTACTGCTGCTGCTGCTGCTGCTGCTGCTACTAGCTGCTGCTTCTGCTGCTGCTGCTGCTAGCTGCTGCTGCTGCAGCTGCTTGCTGCTGCCAGCTGCTGCTGCTGCTTGCTGCTGCCAGCTGCTCCTGCTGCTAGCTGCTGCTTCTTCTAGCTGCTGTTGCTAGCTGCTGCTGCTAGCTGCTGCTTCTCCTATCTGCTGCTGCTGCTAGCTGCTGCTGCTAGCTGCTACTGCTGCTGCTGCTGCTGTTAGCTGCTGCTGCTGCTAGCTGCTGCTATTACTGCTAGGTGCTGCTGCTGCTGCTGCTGCTGCTATTAGCTGGAGCTAGCTGCTGCTACTGCTGCTTGCTCCTGCTGCCAGCAGCTGCTGCTGCTGCTGCTGCTGCTGCTGCTGCTGCTGCTGCTGCTGCTGCTGCTGCTAGTTGCTGTGGCTGCTAGCTGCTGCTTCTGCTAGCTGCTGCTGCTGCCAGCTGCTGCTGCTGCTGCTGCTAGCTGCTGCTAGCTGCTGTTCGCTGCTGCTGCTGCTGCTAGCTGCTGCTATTACTGCTAGGTGCTGCTGCTGCTGCTGCTGCTGCTACCAGCTGGAGCTAGCTGCTGCTAGCTGCTGCTACTGCTGCTTGCTCCTGCTGCCAGCTGCTGCTGCTGCTGCTGCTGCTGCCAGCTGCTGCTAGATTCTGCTGCTGCTGCTGCTGCTGCCACTGCTGCTGCTGCTGCTGCTACTGCTGCTTCTGCTGCTGCTGCTGCTGCTGCTTCTGCTGCTGCTGCTGCTGCTGCCAGCTGCTGCTAGCTGCTACTTATGCTGCTGCTTGCATCTGCTAGCTGCTGCTGCTAGCTGCTGCTTCTACTAGCTGCTGCCAGCTGCTGCTAGCTGCTTCTGCTGCTGCTTGCTTCTGCTAGCTGCCAGCTGCTGCTGCTGCTGCTAGCTGCTGCTATTACTGCTAGGTGCTGCTGCTGCTAGCTGACGCTGCTGCTATCTGCTGCTGCTGCTGCTGCTGCAGCAGCTGCTGCTGCTGCTAGCTGCTGCTTCTGCTTCTGCTGCTGCTGCTGCTGCTACTACTACAAGCTGCTGCTGCTGCTGCTACCAGCTGCAGCTAGCTGCTGCCAGCTGCTGCTAGATGCTGCTAGATTCTGCTGCTGCTGCTGCTGCTCCTGCTGCTGCTGATGCTGCTGCTGCTTCTGCTGCTGGTGCTGCTGCCAGCTGCTGCTAGATTCTGCTGCTGCTGCTTCTGCTGCCGCCGCTGCTGCTGCTGCTGCTGCTACTGCTCCTACTGCTGTGGCTGCTGCTAACTGCTGCCAGCTGCTGCCAGCTGCTGCTGCTAGCTGCTGCTTCTGCTAGCTGCTGCTGCCAGCTGCTGCTAGCTGCTACTTCTGCTGCTGCTTGCTTCTGCTAGCTGCTGCTGCTGCTAGCTGCTGCTTCTGCTAGCTGCTACTGCTGCTGCTGCTTGTTTCTGCTAGCTGCCAGCTGCTGCTGCTCCTTCTAGCTGCTGCTATTACTGCTAGGTGCTGCTGCTGCTAGCTGATGCTGCTGCTATCTGCTGCTGCTGCTGCTGCTGCTACCAGCTGCTGCTGCTGCTTCTGCTACCAGCTGTAGCCAGCTGCTGCCAGCTGCTGCTAGCGTCTGCCAGCTGGTGCTAGCTGCTGCTAGATTCTGCTGCTGCTGCTGCTGCTGCTGCTCCTGCTGCTGCTGCTGCTGCTGCTGCTGCTGCTGCTGCTGCTGTTGCTGCTGCTGCTGCTGCTACTCCTACTGCTGCTGCTAGCTGCTTCTGCTAGCTGCTGCTGCTACTGCTGCTGCTAGCTGCTGCTGCTAGCTGCTGCTGCTGCTGCTGCTAGCTGCTGCTGCTGCTGCTACCAGCTGCTGCTGCTGCTTCTGCTACCAGCTGTAGCCAGCTGCTGCCAGCTGCTGCTAGATGCTGCCACTGCTACTTCCTCCTGCTGCCAGCTGCTGCTGCTGCTGCTAGCTGCTGCTAGCGTCTGCCAGCTGGTGCTAGCTGCTGCTAGATTCTGCTGCTGCTGCTGCTGCTGCTCCTGCTGCTGCTGCTGCTTCTGCTGCTGCTGCTGCTGCTGTTGCTGCTGCTGCTGCTGCTACTCCTACTGCTGCTGCTAGCTGCTTCTGCTACTGCTGCTGCTAGCTGCTGCTTCTGCTAGCTGCTGCTGCTGCTGCTGCTAGCTGCTGCTGCTGCTTGCTGCTGCCAGCTGCTGCTGCTGCTAGCTGCTGCTTCGTCTAGCTGCTGCTGCTGCTTACTGCTGCCAGCTGCTCCTGCTGCTAGCTGCTGCTTCTTCTAGCTGCTGTTGCTAGCTGCTGCTGCTAGCTGCTGCTTCTGCTATCTGCTGCTGCTGCCAGCTGCTGCTAGCTGCTACTGCTGCTGCTGCTGCTGCTGCTGCTGCTAGCTGCTGCTGCTGCTGGTATTAGCTGCTGCTGCTTGCTGCTGCTGCTGCTGTTAGCTGCTGCTATTACTGCTAGGTGCTGCTGCTGCTGCTGCTACCAGTTGGAGCTAGCTGCTGCTTGCTCCTGCTGCCAGCTGCTGCTGCCGCTGCTGCTGTTAGCTGCTGCTGCTGCTAGCTGCTGCTATTACTGCTAGGTGCTGCTGCTGCTGCTGCTGCTGCTGCTGCTGCTGCTGCTGCTGCTGCTGCTGCTGCTGCTGCTGCTGCTAGCTGCTGCCAGCTGCTGCTGCTGCTGCTTCTGCTAGCTGCTGATGCTGCTGCTAGCTGCTGATGCTAGCTGCTGCCAGCTGCTGCTGCTGCTGCTGCTGCTGCTGCTGCTGCTGCTGCTGCTGCTGTTAGCTGCTGCTGCTAGCTGCTGCTATTACTGCTAGGTGCTGCTGCTGCTAGCTGCAGCTGCTGCTGCTGCTGCTAGCTGCTGCTAGCTGCTGCCAGCTGCTGCTGTTGCTGCTGCTGCTGCTGCTGCTGCTGCTGCTGCTGCTGCTGCTGCTGCTGCTGCTGCTGCTGCTGCTGCTGCTGCTGCTGCTGCTGCTGCTGCTGCTGCTGCTGCTGCTGCTGCTGCTGCTGCTGCTGCTGCTGCTGCTGCTGCTGCTGCTGCTGCTGCTGCTAGATGCTGCCAGGTGGTGCTAGCTGCTGCTAGATTCTGCTGCTGCTGCTCCTGCTGCTGCTTCTGCTGCTGCTGCTTCTGCTGCTGCTGCTGCTTCTGCTGCTGCTGCTGCTGCTGCTGCTGCTGCTGCTGCTGCTGCTGCTGCTGCTGCTGCTGCTGCTGCTGCTGCTGCTGCTGCTGCTGCTAGCTGCTGCTATAACTGCTAGGTGCTGCTGCTGCTGCTGCTGCTGCTAGCTGCTGCTATTACTGCTAGGTGCTGCTGCTGCTGCTGCTACCAGTTGGAGCTAGCTGCTGCTTGCTCCTGCTGCCAGCTGCTGCTGCTGCCAGCTGCTGCTGCTGCTGCTGCTGCTGCTAGCTGCTGCTAGCTGCTGTTGCTGCTGCTAGTTGCTGCGGCTGCTAGCTGCTGCTTCTGCTAGCTGCTGCGGCTGCTAGCTGCTGCTGCTAGCTGCTGCCAGCTGCTGCTGCTGCTGCTGCTGCTGCTGTTAGCTGCTGCTGCTGCTAGCTGCTGCAATTACTGCTAGGTGCTGCTGCTGCCAGCTGCTGTTGCTGCTGCTAGTTGCTGCGGCTGCTAGCTGCTGCTTCTGCTAGCTGCTGCTCCTGCTGCTGCTACTGCTAACTGCTGCCAGCTGCTGCCAGCTGCTGCTGCTGCTGCTGCTGCTGCTGCTGCTAGCTGCTGCTATTACTGCTAGGTGCTGCTGCTGCTGCTGCTGCTGCTGCTGCTATTAGCTGGAGCTAGCTGCTGCTACTGCTGCTTGCTCCTGCTGCCAGCAGCTGCTGCTGCTGCTGCTGCTGCTGCTGCTGCTGCTGCTGCTGCTGCTAGTTGCTGTGGCTGCTGCTGCTGCTACCAGCTGCAGCTAGCTGCTGCCAGCTGCTGCTAGATGCTGCTAGATTCTGCTGCTGCTGCTGCTCCTGCTGCTGCTGCTGCTGCTGCTGCTGCTGATGCTGCTGCTGCTTCTGCTGCTGATGCTGCTGCTGCTGCTGCTGCTTCTGCTTCTGCTGCTGCTGCTGCTGCTGCGGCTGCTACTGCTGTGGCTGCTGCTAACTGCTGCCAGCTGCTGCTGCTGCTGCTGCTGCTAGCTGCTGCTTCTGCTAGCACTTGCTTCTGCTAGCTGCTGCTGCCAGCAGCTGCTAGCTGCTAGCTGCTACTTCTGCTGCTGCTTGCTTCTGCTAGCTGCTGCAGCTGCTAGCTGCTGCTTCTGCTAGCTGCTGCCAGTTGCTGCTAGCTGCTACTGCTGCTGCTGCTTGCTTCTGCTAGCTGCCAGCTGCTGCTGCTGCTTCTAGCCGCTGCTATTACTGCTAGGTGCTGTTGCTGCTAGCTGATTCTGCTGCTGCTGCTGCTAGCTGCTGCTGCTGCTACCAGCTGCTGCTGCTGCTTCTGCTACCAGCTGCAGCTAGCTCCTGCCAGCTGCTGCTAGATGCTGCTACTGCTGCTTGCTCCTGCTGCCAGCTGCTGCTGCTGCTAGCTGCTGCTTGCTTCTGCCAGCTGGTGCTGGCTGCTGCTTGAGTCTGCTGCTGCTGCTGCTGCTGCTGCTGCTCCTGCTCCTGCTGCTGCTGCTTCTGCTGCTGCTGCTGCTGCTGCTGCTCCTGCTGCTGCTAGCTGCTGATACTGCTGCTGCTGCTGCTGCTGCTGCTGCTTCTGCTAGCTGCTTCTGCTGCTGCTGCTGCTTGCTGCTGCCAGCTGCTGCTGCTGCTGCTAGCTGCTGCTTCATCTAGCTGCTGCTGCTGCTTGCTGCTGCCAGCTGCTCCTGCTGCTAGCTGCTGCTTCTTCTAGCTGCTGTTGCTAGCTGCTGCTTCTGCTATCTGCTGCTGCTAGCTGCTGCTGCTACTGCTGCTGCTGCTGCTGCTGCTAGCTGCTGCTATTACTGCTAGGTGCTGCTGCTGCTGCTGCTGCTAGCTGCTGCCAGCTGCTGCTGCTGCTTCTGCTAGCTGCTGCTGCTGCTGCTAGCTGCTGATGCTAGCTGCTGAGGCTAGCTGCTGCCAGCTGCTGCTGCTGCTGCTGCTGCTGCTGTTAGCTGCTGCTGCTAGCTGCTGCTATTACTGCTAGGTGCTGCTGCTGCTAGCTGCAGCTGCTGCTGCTGCTGCTGCTGCTAGCTGCTGCTAGCTGCTGCTAGCTGCTGCCAGCTGCTGCTGCTGCTTCTGCTAGCTGCTGCCAGCTGCTGTTGCTGCTGCTGCTGCTAGTTGCTGCGGCTGCTAGCTGCTGCTTCTGCTAGCTGCTGCTAGCTGCTGCCAGCTGCTGCTGCTAGCTGCTGCCAGCTGCTGCTGCTGCTGCTGCTGCTGTTAGCTGCTGCTGCTGCTAGCTGCTGCTATTACTGCTAGGTGCTGCTGCTGCTAGCTGCAGCTGCTGCTGCTGCTGCTGCTGCTGCTGCTAGCTGCTGTTAGCTGCTGCTAGCTGCTGCCAGCTGCTGCTGCTGCTTCTGCTAGCTGCTGCTGCTGCTGCTAGCTGCTGATGCTAGCTGCTGCTGCTAGCTGCTGCCAGCTGCTGCTGCTGCTAGCTGCTGCTGCTGCAAGCTGCTGCTATTACTGCTAGGTGCTGCTGCTGCTGCTGCTGCTGCTACTGCTGCTACTGCTGTGGCTGCTGCTAACTGCTGCCAGCTGCTGCTGCTGCTGCTGCTGCTAGCTGCTGCTTCTGCTAGCACTTGCTTCTGCTAGCTGCTGCTGCCAGCTGCTGCTAGCTGCTACTTCTGCTGCTGCTTGCTTCTGCTAGCTGCTGCTGCTGCTAGCTGCTGCTGCTGCTAGCTGCTGCCAGTGTCTGCTAGCTGCTACTGCTGCTGCTGCTTGCTTCTGCTAGCTGCCAGCTGCTGCTGCTGCTTCTAGCCGCTGCTATTACTGCTAGGTGCTGTTGCTGCTAGCTGCTGCTGCTGCTGCTGCTGCTAGCTGCTGCTACCAGCTGCTGCTGCTGCTTCTGCTACCAGCTGCAGCTAGCTCCTGCCAGCTGCTGCTAGATGCTGCTACTGCTGCTTGCTCCTGCTGCCAGCTGCTGCTAGCTGCTGCTTGCTTCTGCCAGCTGGTGCTGGCTGCTGCTTGAGTCTGCTGCTGCTGCTGCTGCTGCTCCTGCTCCTGCTGCTGCTGCTGCTTCTGCTGCTGCTGCTGCTGCTGCTGCTGCTGCTGCTGCTGCTGCTGCTGCTGCTGCTGCTGCTGCTGCTGCTGCTGCTGCTGCTGCTGCTGCTGCTAGCTGCTGCTCCTACTGCTGCTGCTAGCTGCTTCTGCTAGATGCTGCTGCTACTGCTGCTGCTAGCTGCTGCTTCTGCTAGCTGCTGCTGCTAGCTGCTGCAGCTGCTGCTGCTGCTGCTAGCTGCTGCAGCTGCTGCTGCTGCTGCTGCTGCTGCTGCTAGCTGCTAGCTGCTGCTGCTGCTAGCTGCTAGCTGCTGCTGCTGCTAGCTGCTAGCTGCTGCTACTGCTGCTGCTGCTGCTGCTGCTGCTACTAGCTGCTGCTTCTGCTAACTTCTTCTGCTGCTGCTGCTAGCTGCTGCTGCTTGCTGCTGCCAGCTGCTGCTGCTGCTTGCTGCTGCTGCTGCTTGCTGCTGCCAGCTGCTCCTGCTGCTATCTGCTGCTTCTTCTAGCTGCTGTTGCTAGCTGCTGCTGCTAGCTGCTGCTGCTACTGCTGCTGCTACCAGCTGCTGCTAGCTGCTACTGCTGCTGCTGCTGCTGCTGCTGCTAGCTGCTGCTATTACTGCTAGGTGCTGCTGCTGCTGCTATTAGCTGGAGCTAGCTGCTGCTACTGCTGCTTGCTCCTGCTGCCAGCAGCTGCTGCTGCCGCTGCTGCTGCTAGCTGCTGTTGCTGCTGCTGCTGCTGCTGCTGCTGCTAGTTGCTGTGGCTGCCAGCTGCTGCTTCTGCTAGTTGCTGCTGCTGCTAGCAGCTGATGCTAGCTGCTGCTGCTGCTGCTGCTAGCTGCTGCTATTACTGCTAGGTGCTGCTGCTGCTAGCTGCAGCTGCTGCTGCTGCTGCTGCTGCTGCTGCTAGCTGCTGCCAGCTGCTGCTGCTGCTTCTGCTAGCTGCTGCTGCTGCTGCTAGCTGCTGATGCTAGCTGCTGCTGCCAGCTGCTGCTGCTGCTGCTAGCTGCTGCTGCCAGCTGCTGCTAGCTGCTGCCAGCTGCTGCTGCTGCTGCTGCTTGCTGAAGCCTGCTGCTGCTGCTGCTAGCTGCGGCCAGCTAACGCTCCTGCTGCTGCTGCTAGCTGCAGCTTCTGCTGCTGCTGCTGCTACTACTTCTGCTGCTGCTGCTGCTACTACTTCTACTGCTGCTGCTACTACTAGCTGCAGCTTCTGCTAGCTGCTTCTGCTGCTGCTGCTGCTGCTAGCTGCTGCTGCTGCTGCTGCTGCTGCTGCTTGCTGCTGCTAGCTGCTGCTGCTGCTGCTGCTAGCTGCTGCTTCTTCTAGCTGCTGCTGCTGCTGCTAGCTGCTTCTGCTGCTAGCTGCTGCTTCTTCTAGCTGCTGCTGCTGCTAGCTGCTGATGCTAGCTGCTGCTGCTAGCTGCTGCTGCTGCTAGCTGCTGCCAGCTGCTGCTGCTTGCTGAAGCCTGCTGCTGCTGCTGCTAGCTGCAGCTTCTGCTGCTGCTGCTGCTACTACTTCTGCTGCTGCTGCTGCTACTAGCTGAAGCTTCTGCTAGCTGCTTCTGCTGCTTCTGCTGCTGCTGCTGCTGCTTGCTGCTGCCAGCTGCTGCTGCGGCTGCTGGTGCTAGCTGCTTCTGCTGCTGCTTGCTGCTGCCAGCTGCTGCTGCTGCTTCTTCTAGCTGCTGCTGCTAGCTGCTGCTGCTTCTGCTATCTGCTGTTGCTGCTAGCTGCTGCTGCTACCAGCTGCTGCTAACTGCTGCCAGCTGCTGCTAGATGCTGCTAGATTCTGCTGCTGCTGCTGCTGCTGCTCCTGCTGCTGCTGCTGCTGCTGATGCTGCTGCTGCTTCTGCTGCTGATGCTGCTGCTGCTGCTGCTGCTGCTGCTGCTTCTGCTGCTGCTGCTGCTGCTGCTGCTGCTGCTGCCGCTGCTGCTGCTGCTGCTGCTGCTGCTGCTACTGCTGCTACTACTGCTGTGGCTGCTGCTAACTGCTGCCAGCTGCTGCCAACTGCTGCTGCTGCTGCTGCTAGCTGCTGCTTCTGCTAGCTGCTGCTGCCAGCTGCTGCTGCTGCTAGCTGCTGCTTCTGCTAGCTGCTACTGCTGCTGCTGCTTGCTTCTGCTAGCCGCCAGCTGCTGCTGCTGCTTCTAGCTGCTGCTATTACTGCTAGGTGCTGCTGCTGCTAGCTGATGCTGCTGCTATCTGCTGCTGCTGCTGCTGCTTCTGCTGCTGCTGCTGCTACCAGCTGCTGCTGCTGCTTCTGCTACCAGCTGCAGCTAGCTGCTGCCAGCTGCTGCTAGATGCTGCTACTGCTACTTCCTCCTGCTGCCAGCTGCTGCTGCTGCTGCTAGCTGCTGCTAGCGTCTGCCAGCTGGTGCTAGCTGCTGCTAGATTCTGCTGCTGCTGCCGCTGCTGCTGCTGCTCCTGCTGCTGCTGCTGCTGCTTCTGTTGCTGCTGCTGCTGCTGCTGCTACTCCTACTGCTGCTGCTAGCTGCTTCTGCTAGCTGCTGCTGATACTGCTGCTGCTAGCTGCTGCTTCTGCTAGCTGCTGCTGCTGCTGCTGCTAGCTGCTGATACTGCTGCTGCTGCTGCTGCTGCTTCTGCTAGCTGCTTCTGCTGCTGCTGCTAGCTGCTGCTGCTGCTGCTTGCTGCTGCCAGCTGCTGCTGCTGCTAGCTGCTGCTTCGTCTAGCTGCTGCTGCTGCTTACTGCTGCCAGCTGCTCCTGCTGCTAGCTGCTGCTTCTTCTAGCTGCTGTTGCTAGCTGCTGCTGCTAGCTGCTGCTTCTGCTATCTGCTGCTGCTGCTGCTAGCTGCTGCTGCTGCCAGCTGCTGCTAGCTGCTACTGCTGCTGCTGCTGCTGCTAGCTGCTGGTGCTGGTATTAGCTGCTGCTGCTTGCTGTGGCTGCTGCTGTTAGCTGCTGCTGCTGCTGCTGCTGCTGCTGCTGCTGCTACTACCAGTTGGAGCTAGCTGCTGCTTGCTCCTGCTGCCAGCTGCTGCTGCTGCTGCTGCTGCTAGCTGCTGCCAGCTGCTGCTGCTGCTTCTGCTAGCTGCTGCTGCTGCTGCTAGCTGCTGATGCTAGCTGCTGCTGCTAGCTGCTGCCAGCTGCTGCTGCTGCTGCTGCTGCTGCTGTTAGCTGCTGCTGCTAGCTGCTGCTATTACTGCTAGGTGCTGCTGCTGCTAGCTGCAGCTGCTGCTGCTGCTGCTGCTAGCTGCTGCTAGCTGCTGCCAGCTGCTGCTGCTGCTTCTGCTACCAGTTGGAGCTAGCTGCTGCATGCTCCTGCTGCTGCTGCTAGCTGCTGCCAGCTGCTGTTGCTGCTGCTGCTGCTAGTTGCTGCGGCTGCTAGCTGCTGCTTCTGCTAGCTGCTGCGGCTGCTAGCTGCTGCTGCTAGCTGCTGCCAGCTGCTGCTGCTGCTGCTGTTAGCTACTGCTGCTGCTAGCTGCTGCTATTACTGCTACGTGCTGCTGCTGCTAGCTGCAGCTGCTGCTGCTGCTGCTGCTGCTGCTGCTGCTGCTGCTAGCTGCTGTTAGCTGCTGCTAGCTGCTGCCAGCTGCTGCTGCTGCTTCTGCTAGCTGCTGCTGCTGCTGCTAGCTGCTGATGCTAGCTGCTGCTGCTAGCTGCTGCCAGCTGCTGCTGCTGCTAGCTGCTGCTGCTGCAAGCTGCTGCTATTACTGCTAGGTGCCGCTGCTGCTGCTGCTGCCGCTGCTGCTGCCGCTGCTGCTGCTGCTGCTGCTGCTGCTGCTGTGGCTGCTGCTAACTGCTGCCAGCTGCTGCTGCTGCTGCTGCTGCTGCTGCTGCTGCTGCTGCTGCTAGCTGCTGCTTCTGCTAGCACTTGCTTCTGCTAGCTGCTGCTGCCAGCTGCTGCTAGCTGCTACTTCTGCTGCTGCTTGCTTCTGCTAGCTGCTGCTGCTGCTAGCTGCTGCTTCTGCTAGCTGCTGTTGCTAGCTGCTGCTGCTAGCTGCTGCTTCTGCTATCTGCTGCTGCTGCCAGCTGCTGCTAGCTGCTACTGCTGCTGCTGCTGGTATTAGCTGCTGCTGCTTGCTGCTGCTGCTGCTGTTAGCTGCTGCTAGCTGCTGCTATTACTGCTAGGTGCTGCTGCTGCTGCTGCTGCTGCTGCTGCTGCTACCAGTTGGAGCTAGCTGCTGCTTGCTCCTGCTGCCAGCTGCTGCTGCTGCTGCTGCTGCTAGCTGCTGCCAGCTGCTGTTGCTGCTGCTGCTGCTGCTAGTTGCTGCGTCTGCTAGCTGCTGCTTCTGCTAGCTGCTGCGACTGCTAGCTGCTGATGCTAGCTGCTGCTGCAAGCTGCTGCAAGCTGCTGCTGCTGTTAGCGGCTGCTGCTGCTGCTACCAGCTGCTGCTGCTGCTACCAGCTGCTGCTGCTGCTTCTGCTACCAGCTGCAGCTAGCTGCTGCCAGCTGCTGCTAGATGCTGCTACTGCTGCTTCCTCCTGCTGCCAGCTGCTGCTGCTGCTGCTGCTAGCTGCTGCTAGCGTCTGCCAGCTGGTGCTAGCTGCTGCTAGATTCTGCTGCTGCTGCTGCTGCTGCTGCTGCTGCTGCTGCTGCTGCTGCTGCTGCTGCTGCTGCTGCTGCTGCTGCTGCTGCTGCTGCTGCTGCTGCTGCTGCTGCTGCTGCTGCTAGCTGCTGATACTGCTGCTGCTAGCTGCTTCTGCTAGCTGCTGCTGCTACTGCTGCTGCTAGCTGCTGCTTCTGCTAGCTGCTGCTGCTGCTGCTGCTGCTGCTGCTGCTGCTGCTGCTGCTCCTGCTGCTGCTAGCTGCTGATACTGCTGCTGCTGCTGCTGCTTCTGCTAGCTGCTTCTGCTGCTTGCTGCTGCCAGCTGCTGCTGCTGCTGCTAGCTGCTGCTTCATCTAGCTGCTGCTGCTGCTTGCTGCTGCTGCTTGCTGCTGCCAGCTGCTCCTGCTGCTAGCTGCTGCTTCTTCTAGCTGCTGTTGCTAGCTGCTGCTTCTGCTATCTGCTGCTGCTGCTGCTAGCTGCTGCTGCTGCTACTGCTGCTAGCTGCTGCCAGCTGCTGCTGCTGCTTCTGCTAGCTGCTGCTGCTGCTGCTGCTAGCTGCTGATGCTAGCTGCTGAGGCTAGCTGCTGCCAGCTGCTGCTGCTGCTGCTGCTGCTGTTAGCTGCTGCTGCTAGCTGCTGCTATTACTGATAGGTGCTGCTGCTGCTGCTGCTGCTGCTGCTGCTGCTGCTGCTGCTGCTGCTGCTGCTGCTGCTGCTGCTGCTGCTGCTGCTGCTGCTGCTGCTAGCTGCTGCCAGCTGCTGCTGCTGCTTCTGCTAGCTGCTGCTGCTGCTGCTGCTAGCTGCTGATGCTAGCTGCTGAGGCTAGCTGCTGCCAGCTGCTGCTGCTGCTGCTGCTGCTGCTGTTAGCTGCTGCTGCTAGCTGCTGCTATTACTGCTAGGTGCTGCTGCTGCTAGCTGCAGCTGCTGCTGCTGCTGCTGCTGCTGCTGCTGCTGCTGCTAGCTGCTGCCAGCTGCTGCTGCTGCTTCTGCTAGCTGCTGCTGCTGCTGCTAGCTGCTGATGCTAGCTGCTGCTGCTAGCTGCTGCAAGCTGCTGCTATTACTGCTAGGTGCTGCTGCTGCTGCTGCTGCTGCTGCTGCTGCTGCTGCTGCTGCTGCTAGCTGCTGCTATTACTGCTAGGTGCTGCTGCTGCTGCTGCTACCAGTTGGAGCTAGCTGCTGCTTGCTCCTGCTGCTGCTGCTAGCTGCTGCCAGCTGCTGTTGCTGCTGCTGCTGCTAGTTGCTGCGGCTGCTAGCTGCTGCTTCTGCTAGCTGCTGCGGCTGCTAGCTGCTGCTGCTGCTGCTGCTGCTGCTGTTAGCTTCTTCTGCTGCTAGCTGCTGCTATTACTGCTAGGTGCTGCTGCTGCTAGCTGCAGCTGCTGCTGCTGCTGCTGCTGCTGCTGCTAGCTGCTGTTAGCTGCTGCTAGCTGCTGCCAGCTGCTGCTGCTGCTGCTTCTGCTAGCTGCTGCTGCTGCTGCTAGCTGCTGATGCTAGCTGCTACTGCTAGCTGCTGCCAGCTGCTGCTGCTGCTAGCTGCTGCTGCTGCAAGCTGCTGCTATTACTGCTAGGTGCTGCTGCTGCTGCTGCTGCTGCTGCCGCTGCTGCTGCTGCTGCTGCTGCTGCTGCTGCTGCTGCTGCTGCTGCTGCTGCTGCTGCTGCTGCTGCTGCTACTGCTGCTAGTGCTGTGGCTGCTGCTAACTGCTGCCAGCTGCTGCTGCTGCTGCTGCTGCTGCTGCTGCTGCTAGCTGCTGCTTCTGCTAGCACTTGCTTCTGCTAGCTGCTGCTGCCAGCTGCTGCTAGCTGCTAGCTGCTACTTCTGCTGCTGCTTGCTTCTGCTTGAAGTAGTAGGCGAATATATCTACTTAGGACAGGTAGTAACCGCAGATCCGGACCATGAAAAGGAAATAACAAGAAGAATAAGATTGGGATGGAGCGCATTTGGCAAGCACTCGCAGATTATGACTAGCAGCTTACCGGTATCGCTCAAGAGGAAAGTATACAACAGTTGCATCTTGCCTGTACTCACCTATGGGGCTGAAACGTGGAGGCTAACCAAGAGAGTTCTACTTAAGTTGAGGACAACCCAGAGGGCTATGGAACGAAAAATGGTAGGGGTAACATTAAGAGATAGAAAGCGTGCAGAGTGGGTCAGAGAAATAACTCAAGTTAACGACATTCTAGTGGAAATTAACCCCTTCAGGCGCGAATTAAGAATTAAGTAGAAAAAAAAATTTAATTTCATTTCAGCATGTTTCTATAAGTCGCTGCAACACATTGCAATCGACAAAATAGATTTTATTGCAACTCAGAAAAAATTAGTTCGCGTGCACAATTGTGCACAGAGCGCCCCAATGGCAGTTTTCCAGGTTTTGGTTTTGGTCAATGTTTAACAGTGAAAAATGGATCTTCTTGGCAAATTTGCGGTTACAAGGCACATTTTGTAATAGGTTTGAGGCCTACATTACAGAATTTCACATTCTATTATGAAATTCATAAAAGCAGTCTTTTGCTGAAGACAAACAAAGAAAAACATCGCACTTGCGGCAGCAGATTCGGGATCTCGAGCTGCATCCATCATTCCTGCAGCGTTGTGCAAAGTGAGTAGACATGTGCCTTGGCCAGTGGTTGATGCCATCATACCTGGTGGAGTTTGTGGGCATTGGGCTACAGTTATGTGCCTTCCGAGAAGTACTTCGAGGCGCAGCGTTGCTCGGCCGGCCCCTCTTTGGCCGCTCGCTTTTGTTCGCCTCGATGAGACTGCGGGCTACATCCGTCTGAAAGGCCATGACGTCTTTTATGTCCTTCTTGGGGATTCCTTCTTCATTGGCATCCCGAACATACTCTATCCATCCATTGCAAATAGCAAATGTCACAAAATGTGAGATAGCACGGACGGGCCACTTCCTTGTCTTGGCTTTCAGGGGATACAAGGACATTAAAAAATCTAATTTGTCCACGCCCCCCATGAAGCTGTTATATTGAGCAATGACTTCAGGGCAATCAATTTCAATGTGCTGCTTCTGTGAGTCGCTCCACCTTTTCACCTTTGACATCATCCCAATGCCGACAGTAGTCGACACCATGTTCACCGGCCCATTATCGTGCCACCTGACAATGACAATGTCCTCTTCTTCGCTTATTTTTCGGTCGTAGCTGCCTCGCCCAATTCGCTTCAGATCCTTATCACTTTTTAAAGGGCATCCGAGGAGTCGGTTCGATCGGATGGTTCCAGTGGCTAAAATTCCAACCTCTTTTAGTTCCCGGAAGAGAGGCACAGATGAAAAATAGTTGTCCATGTACACTTTCATGTTGTGCCCATGTGGAAGATGCTGTACAAGCCGCATGACAACAGAACCCCCAAGACCAAGATGGGAATGGTTCTCACTTATGCCTGTGCCCTTCCCCTGGTAAAGCTCCAAGTCGTGCGCCAAGCCATCAGCACTGCAACGAACGAAGATTTTGACTCCCTCCGGGTTTGGCTTCCCTTTGATAAATTGCTTCGCGGCAACCCTTCCGGTGAATGGCATTATCTGCTCGTCGATGCTTTGAACGGGCAACGGGTGAAGGTCAAGACACCGGGTTTGTACTGCTTTGATTATTGGCCTCACTTTCCAAAACTTGTCTGTTGTAGGGTCCCTTGGGCTGTTGACATCAGTGATATGCAGCATGGCCCTGAGTTTGAAAAACCGCTTGGATGACATCATGTCAGCAATTCCAGGAATCCTTGTACCCTCTTGCCAATACATGCGTATCCTGGGAAACTTTAGGACTGCCATCCGCATCATTATTCCGAAGAATACCTTAATTTCATCCGCTGTAGTCTGCAGCTCTATTCCATCTTCCTGTAATGCGTAAATGTTTGTGAACTTGGCCAGCTCACTAAATATGTCCTGCGTAAAATACTTGAGAAAGTACTGAAGAGGCTCCAGCAATGAAGTTATAGGCTGCTGACTGAATGTGCAGTCAGTATTTGTAGGAGTAAACTCCTTAGATATCCACTTTACTTCCACTTTCTTTTTTCGTTTTGGTTGGGGCGGTTGGGGCAGCAGGGGCTCTTCGTCCTCGCTATCCTCACCAAATGTACCTGTTGCTGTATTTTCACTCTCTTCAGGCTGTGAGAGAGTCTGTTAAAGTAAACAAGAATTAGATGATGAATGTTATTTGCAGAAATGTTAGATAAATAGACACTTACTGTTACTTCTGCGGTCTCATCCAGCTCATCGTCGGAGAAGTCGCCATCCGAGGCATTTCCATCGGCAATTTTTAGCAACAATTGCTCCGCTGATGATGTGGTGGCCTTTAATCTTGCCCGCGAGTGATCTTGGAGACCTATAACACACAAAACACGCCCTTCAATCCACTGTAGCATACGTAAGGCGCGTAAGCAAGCGGTGTGTGTTTAACGAGATTGTGGGTATTCAGGCGCGGTGTGCACTTTTGTGCACGCATATAACTTTCTCGTCGTCACGCCAGCCTCGCTCCACAGATGCAAAAACAAATATTATTAGCAGAAACCTGATATCTTATATAACAACTCACCACAAAATGCAGTTACTATTGAACAGGCACGATTGCAAAATGAGGAGATTTTTCGGAGGTACTCACGTGTCAACCCGTAGAACACGGAAGCGTCCATCTTGACTGTTTGTTTGTGGTTGAGCTTCGCACTCTCAAAACGAGATGGCGCTAGTAGTCCATGCGCGAGGCGTACACAAATGTGCACACAGCGCCTGAATTCCAGAAAAGTCTTTTTACTTGCGGCGACCGCTGTTAGAAGTTAGCGTGCACAAATGTGCACACCGCCGCTGAAGGGGTTAAGAAGAAATGGACATGGGCAGGACATGTAGTGCGAAGAGAGGATAACCGATGGTCGCTGAGGGTAACAAACTGGATTCCAAGGGGAGGAAAGCGTAGCAGGGGGCGGCAGAAAGTTAGGTGGGTGGATGAGATTAAGAACTTCGCAGGGGTCAAGTGGATGCAGCTAGCACAGAACCGGGTTAAGTGGCGAGATATGGGAGAGGCCTTCGCCCTGCAGTGGGTATAATCAGGCTGATGATGATGATGATGATGATGCTTCTGCTAGCTGCTGCTGCTGCTAGCTGCTGCTTCTGCTAGCTGCTGCCAGTTGCTGCTAGCTGCTACTGCTGCTGCTGCTTGCTTCTGCTAGCTGCCAGCTGCTGCTGCTGCTTCTAGCCGCTGCTATTACTGCTAGGTGCTGTTGCTGCTAGCTGATGCTGCTGCTGCTGCTGCTGCTGCTAGCTGCTGCTGCTGCTACCAGCTGCTGCTGCTGCTTCTGCTACCAGCTGCAGCTAGCTCCTGCCAGCTGCTGCTAGATGCTGCTACTGCTGCTTGCTCCTGCTGCCAGCTGCTGCTGCTGCTAGCTGCTGCTTGCTTCTGCCAGCTGGTGCTGGCTGCTGCTTGAGTCTGCTGCTGCTGCTCCTGCTCCTGCTGCTGCTGCTGCTGCTTCTGCTGCTGCTGCTGCTGCTGCTGCTGCTGCTCCTGCTGCTTCTAGCTGCTGATACTGCTGCTGCTGCTGCTGCTGCTGCTTCTGCTAGCTGCTTCTGCTGCTGCTGCTGCTTGCTGCTGCCAGCTGCTGCTGCTGCTGCTAGCTGCTGCTTCATCTAGCTGCTGCTGCTGCTTGCTGCTGCCAGCTGCTCCTGCTGCTAGCTGCTGCTTCTTCTAGCTGCTGTTGCTAGCTGCTGCTTCTGCTATCTGCTGCTGCTGCTGCTAGCTGCTGCTGCTACTGCTGCTGCTGCTGCTGTTAGCTGCTGCTGCTGCTAGCTGCTGCTATTACTGCTAGGTGCTGCTGCTGCTGCTGCTGCTGCTGCTGCTGCTGCTAGCTGCTGCCAGCTGCTGCTGCTGCTTCTGCTAGCTGCTGCTGCTAGCTGCTGATGCTAGCTGCTGAGGCTAGCTGCTGCCAGCTGCTGCTGCTGCTGCTGCTGCTGCTGCTGCTGTTAGCTGCTGCTGCTAGCTGCTGCTATTACTGCTAGGTGCTGCTGCTGCTAGCTGCAGCTGCTGCTGCTGCTGCTGCTGCTAGCTGCTGCTAACTGCTGCCAGCTGCTGCTGCTGCTTCTGCTAGCTGCTGCCAGCTGCTGTTGCTGCTGCTGCTGCTAGTTGCTGCGGCTGCTAGCTGCTGCTTCTGCTAGCTGCTGCGGCTGCTAGCTGCTGCTGCTAGCTGCTGCCAGCTGCTGCTGCTGCTGCTGCTGCTTCTGCTAGCTGCTGCCAGTTGCTGCTAGCTGCTACTGCTGCTGCTGCTTGCTTCTGCTAGCTGCCAGCTGCTGCTGCTGCTTCTAGCCGCTGCTATTACTGCTAGGTGCTGTTGCTGCTAGCTGATGCTGCTGCTGCTGCTGCTGCTGCTAGCTGCTGCTGCTGCTACCAGCTGCTGCTGCTGCTTCTGCTACCAGCTGCAGCTAGCTCCTGCCAGCTGCTGCTGCTAGCTGCTAGCTGCTGCTGCTGCTGCTGCTTCTGCTAGCTGCTGCCAGTTGCTGCTAGCTGCTACTGCTGCTGCTGCTTGCTTCTGCTAGCTGCCAGCTGCTGCTGCTGCTTTTAGCCGCTGCTATTACTGCTAGGTGCTGTTGCTGCTAGCTGATGCTGCTGCTGCTGCTGCTGCTGCTAGCTGCTGCTGCTGCTACCAGCTGCTGCTGCTGCTAACTTCTTCTGCTGCTGCTGCTAGCTGCTGCTGCTTGCTGCTGCCAGCTGCTGCTGCTGCTTGCTGCTGCTGCTTGCTGCTGCCAGCTGCTCCTGCTGCTATCTGCTGCTTCTTCTAGCTGCTGTTGCTAGCTGCTGCTGCTAGCTGCTGCTGCTACTGCTGCTGCTACCAGCTGCTGCTAGCTGCTACTGCTGCTGCTGCTGCTGCTGTTAGCTGCTGCTGCTGCTGCTAGCTGCTGCTATTACAGCTAGGTGCTGCTGCTGCTGCTATTAGCTGGAGCTAGCTGCTGCTACTGCTGCTTGCTCCTGCTGCCAGCAGCTGCTGCTGCCGCTGCTGCTGCTTCTGCTAGTTGCTGCTGCTGCTAGCTGCTGATGCTAGCTGCTGCTGCTGCTGCTGTGAGCTGCTGCTGCTGCTAGCTGCTGCTATTACTGCTAGGTGCTGCTGCTGCTAGCTGCAGCTGCTGCTGCTTCTGCTAGCTGCTGCTGCTGCTAGCTGCTGATGCTAGCTGCTGCTGCTGCTAGCTGCTGATGCTAGCTGCTGCTGCCAGCTGCTGCTAGCTGCTGCCAGCTGCTGCTGCTGCTGCTGCTTGCTGAAGCCTGCTGCTGCTGCTGCTAGCTGCGGCCAGCTAACGCTCCTGCTGCTGCTGCTAGCTGCAGCTTCTGCTGCTGCTGCTGCTACTACTTCTGCTGCTGCTGCTGCTACTACTTCTGCTGCTGCTGCTGCTGCTGCTACTAGCTGCAGCTTCTGCTAGCTGCTTCTGCTGCTGCTGCTGCTGCTGCTGCTGCTGCTAGCTGCTGCTTCTTCTAGCTGCTGCTGCTGCTGCTAGCTGCTTCTGCTGCTAGCTGCTGCTTCTTCTAGCTGCTGCTGCTGCTGCTAGCTGCTGATGCTAACTGCTGCTGCTAGCTGCTGCTGCTGCTAGCTGCTGCTGCTGCTAGCTGCTGCCAGCTGCTGCTGCTTGCTGAAGCCTGCTGCTGCTGCTGCTAGCTGCAGCTTCTGCTGCTGCTGCTGCTACTACTTCTGCTGCTGCTGCTTGCTGCTGCCAGCTGCTGCTGCTGCTGCTGGTGCTAGCTGCTTCTGCTGCTGCTTGCTGCTGCCAGCTGCTGCTGCTGCTGCTAGCTGCTGCTTCTTCTAGCTGCTGCTGCTAGCTGCTGCTGCTTCTGCTATCTGCTGTTGCTGCTAGCTGCTGCTGCTACCAGCTGCTGCTAACTGCTGCCAGCTGCTGCTAGATGCTGCTAGATTCTGCTGCTGCTGCTGCTGATGCTGCTGCTGCTTCTGCTGCTGATGCTGCTGCTGCTGCTGCTGCTGCTTCTGCTTCTGCTGCTGCTGCTGCTGCTGCTGCTGCTGCCGCTGCTGCTGCTGCTGCTGCTGCTGCCGCTGCTGCTGCTGCTGCTGCTGCTACTGCTGCTACTACTGCTGTGGCTGCTGCTAACTGCTGCCAGCTGCTGCCAACTGCTGCTGCTGCTGCTGCTGCTAGCTGCTCCTTCTGCTAGCTGCTGCTGCCAGCTGCTGCTGCTGCTAGCTGCTGCTTCTGCTAGCTGCTACTGCTGCTGCTGCTTGCTTCTGCTAGCTGCCAGCTGCTGCTGCTGCTTCTAGCTGCTGCTATTACTGCTAGGTGCTGCTGCTGCTAGCTGATGCTGCTGCTATCTGCTGCTGCTGCTGCTGCTTCTGCTGCTGCTGCTGCTACCAGCTGCTGCTGCTGCTTCTGCTACCAGCTGCAGCTAGCATCTGCCAGCTGCTGCTAGATGCTGCTACTGCTACTTCCTCCTGCTGCCAGCTGCTGCTGCTGCTGCTAGCTGCTGCTAGCATCTGCCAGCTGGTGCTAGCTGCTGCTAGATTCTGCTGCTGCTGCCGCTGCTGCTGCTGCTCCTGCTGCTGCTGCTGCTGCTGCTGCTGTTGCTGCTGCTGCTGCTGCTGCTTCTGCTAGCTGCTTCTGCTGCTGCTGCTAGCTGCTGCTGCTGCTGCTTGCTGCTGCCAGCTGCTGCTGCTGCTAGCTGCTGCTTCGTCTAGCTGCTGCTGCTGCTTACTGCTGCCAGCTGCTCCTGCTGCTAGCTGCTGCTTCTTCTAGCTGCTGTTGCTAGCTGCTGCTGCTAGCTGCTGCTTCTGCTATCTGCTGCTGCTGCTGCTAGCTGCTGCTGCTGCCAGCTGCTGCTAGCTGCTACTGCTGCTGCTGCTAGCTGCTGCTGCTGGTGTTAGCTGCTGCTGCTAGCTGCTGCTGCTGCTGTTAGCTGCTGCTGCTGCTGCTAGCTGCTGCTATTACTGCTAGGCGCTGCTGCTGCTGCTGCTACCAGTTGGAGCTAGCTGCTGCTTGCTCCTGCTGCCAGCTGCTGCTGCTTCTGCTGCTGCTAGCTGCTGCCAGATGCTGTTGCTGCTGCTGCTGCTGCTAGTTGGTGCGTCTGCTAGCTGCTGCTTCTGCTCGCTGCTGCGACTGCTAGCTGCTGCTGCTGCTTCTGCTACCAGCTGCAGCTAGCTGCTGCCAGCTGCTGCTAGATGCTGCTACTGCTGCTTCCTCCTGCTGCCAGCTACTGCTGCTGCTGCTGCCAGCTGCTGCTAGCGTCTGCCAGCTGGTGCTAGCTGCTGCTAGATTCTGCTGCAGCTGCTGCTGCTGCTGCTGCTTCTGCTGCTGCTGCTGCTGCTGCTGCTGCTGCTGCTGCTGCTGCTGCTGCTGCTGCTACTGCTGCTGCTAGCTGCTTCTGCTAGCTGCTGCTGCTACTGCTGCTGCTAGCTGCTGCTTCTGCTAGCTGCTGCTGCTGCTGCTGCTGCTGCTGCTGCTGCTGCTGCTGCTGCTGCTGCTGCTGCTGCTGCTGCTCCTGCTGCTGCTAGCTGCTGATACTGCTGCTGCTGCTGCTGCTGCTTCTGCTAGCTGCTTCTGCTGCTGCTGCTAGCTGCTGCTTGCTGCTGCCAGCTGCTGCTGCTGCTAGCTGCTGCTGCTGCTGCTTGCTGCTGCCAGCTGCTCCTGCTGCTAGCTGCTGCTTCTTCTAACTGCTGTTGCTAGCTGCTGCTTCTGCTATCTGCTGCTGCTGCTGCTAGCTGCTGCTGCTTCTGCTGCTACTGCCAGCTGCTGCTAGCTGCTACTGCTGCTGCTGCTGCTGCTGCTGCTGCTAGCTGCTGCTGCTGCTGCTAGCTGCTGCTGCTGCTGTTAGCTGCTGCTGCTGCTGCTAGCTGCTGCTATTACTGCTAGGTGCTGCTGCTGCTGCTGCTGCTACCAGTTGGAGCTAGCTGCTGCTTGCTCCTGCTGCCAGCTGCTGCTGCTGCTGCTGCTGCTACCTGCTGCCAGCTGCTGTTGCTGCTGCTGCTGCTAGTTGCTGCGGCTGCTAGCTGCTGCTTCTGCTAGCTGCTGCAGCTGCTAGCTGCTGCTGCTAGCTGCTGCCAGCTGCTGCTGCTGCTGCTGCTAGCTGCTGCTAGCTGCTGCCAGCTGCTGCTGCTGCTTCTGCTAGCTGCTGCTGCTGCTAGCTGCTGATGCTAGCTGCTGCAAGCTGCTGCTGCTGCTAGCTGCTGCTGCTGCAAGCTGCTGCTATTACTGCTAGGTGCTGCTGCCGCTGCTGCTGCTGCTGCTGCTGCTGCTGCTGCTGCTGCTGCTGCTGCTGCTGCTGCTGCTGCTGCTGCTGCTGATGTTGTTGTGGCTGCTGCCAGCTGCTGCTTGCTGCTGCTGCTGCTGCTGCTGCTGCTTCTGCTAGATGCTGCTGCTACTGCTGCTGCTAGCTGCTGCTTCTGCTAGCTGCTGCTGCTAGCTGCTGCTGCTGCTGCTGCTGCTGCTGCTAGCTGCTAGTTGCTGCTACTGCTGCTGCTGCTGCTGCTACTAGCTGCTGCTTCTGCTAACTTCTTCTGCTGCTGCTGCTAGCTGCTGCTGCTGCTGCTGCTTGCTGCTGCCAGCTGCTGCTGCTGCTTGCTGCTGCTTCTTCTAGCTGCTGTTGCTAGCTGCTGCTGCTAGCTGCTGCTGCTACTGCTGCTGCTACCAGCTGCTGCTAGCTGCTACTGCTGCTGCTGCTGCTGCTGTTAGCTGCTGCTGCTGCTAGCTGCTGCTATTACTGCTAGGTGCTGCTGCTGCTGCTATTAGCTGGAGCTAGCTGCTGCTACTGCTGCTTGCTCCTGCAGCCAGCAGCTGCTGCTGCTGCTGGTGCTGCTACCAGTTGGAGCTAGCTGCTGCTTGCTCCTGCTGCCAGCTGCTGCTGCTGCTGCTGCTGCTGCTGCTGCTAGCTGCTGCCAGCTGCTGTTGCTGCTGCTGCTGCTGCTGCTGCTGCTGCTGCTGCTGCTGCTGCTGCCAGTTGGAGCTAGCTGCTGCTTGCTCCTGCTGCCAGCTGCTGCTGCTGCTGCTGCTAGCTGCTGCCAGCTGCTGTTGCTGCTGCTGCTGCTAGTTGCTGCGTCTGCTAGCTGCTGCTTCTGCTAGCTGCTGCGACTGCTAGCCGCTGATGCTAGCTGCTGCTGCAAGCTGCTGCAAGCTGCTGCTGCTGCTGCTGTTAGCGGCTGCTGCTGCTGCTACCAGCTGCTGCTGCTGCTTCTGCTACCAGCTGCAGCTAGCTGCTGCCAGCTGCTGCTAGATGCTGCTACTGCTGCTTCCTCCTGCTGCCAGCTGCTGCTGCTGCTGCTGCTAGCTGCTGCTTCGTCTAGCTGCTGCTGCTGCTTACTGCTGCCAGCTGCTCCTGCTGCTAGCTGCTGCTTCTTCTAGCTGCTGTTGCTAGCTGCTGCTGCTAGCTGCTGCTTCTGCTATCTGCTGCTGCTGCTGCTAGCTGCTGCTGCTGCCAGCTGCTGCTAGCTGCTACTGCTGCTGATGCTGCTGCTAGCTGCTGCTGCTGGTATTAGCTGCTGCTGCTGCTGCTGCTGCTGCTGCTGCTGCTGCTGCTGCTGCTGCTGCTGCTGCTGCTGCTGCTACCAGTTGGAGCTAGCTGCTGCTTGCTCCTGCTGCCAGCTGCTGCTGCTGCTGCTGCTGCTAGCTGCTGCCAGCTGCTGTTGCTGCTGCTGCTGCTGCTGCTGCTGCTGCTGCTGCTGCTGCTGCTGCTGCTGCTGCTGCTGCTGGTGCTGCTGCTGCTGCTGCTGCTGCTGCTGCTGCTGCTGCTGCTGCTGCTGCTGCTGCTGCTGCTGCCAGTTGGAGCTAGCTGCTGCTTGCTCCTGCTGCCAGCCGCTGCTGCTGCTGCTGCTGCTAGCTGCTGCCAGCTGCTGTTGCTGCTGCTGCTGCTAGTTGCTGCGTCTGCTAGCTGCTGCTTCTGCTAGCTGCTGCGACTGCTAGCCGCTGATGCTAGCTGCTGCTGCAAGCTGCTGCAAGCTGCTGCTGCTGCTGCTGTTAGCGGCTGCTGCTGCTGCTACCAGCTGCTGCTGCTGCTTCTGCTACCAGCTGCAGCTAGCTGCTGCCAGCTGCTGCTAGATGCTGCTACTGCTGCTTCCTCCTGCTGCCAGCTGCTGCTGCTGCTAGCTGCTGCTAGCGTCTGCCAGCTGGTGCTAGCTGCTGCTAGATTCTGCTGCTGCTGCTGCTGCTGCTGCTGCTGCTGCTGCTGCTGCTGCTGCTGCTGCTGCTCCTACTGCTGCTGCTAGCTGCTTCTGCTAGCTGCTGCTGCTGCTACTGCTGCTGCTAGCTGCTGCTTCTGCTAGCTGCTGCTGCTGCTGCTGCTGCTGCTCCTGCTGCTGCTAGCTGCTGATACTGCTGCTGCTGCTGCTTCTGCTAGCTGCTTCTGCTGCTGCTGCTAGCTGCTGCTGCTGCTGCTTGCTGCTGCTGCTGCTAGCTGCTGCTTCATCTAGCTGCTGCTGCTGCTTGCTGCTGCCAGCTGCTCCTGCTGCTAGCTGCTGCTTCTTCTAGCTGCTGTTGCTAGCTGCTGCTTCTGCTATCTGCTGCTGCTACTGCTGCTGCTGCTGCTAGCTGCTGCTGCTGCTGCTGCTGTTAGCTGCTGCTGCTGCTAGCTGCTGCTGCTGCTGCTGCTGCTGCTGCTGCTGCTGCTGCTGCTGCTGCTGCTGCTAGCTGCTGCCAGCTGCTGCTGCTGCTTCTGCTAGCTGCTGCTCGCTGCTGCTGCTGCTGCGGCTGCTGCTGCTGCTAGCTGCTGCCAGTTGCTGCTAGCTGCTACTGCTGCTGCTGCTTGCTTCTGCTAGCTGCCAGCTGCTGCTGCTGCTTCTAGCCGCTGCTATTACTGCTAGGTGCTGTTGCTGCTAGCTGATGCTGCTGCTGCTGCTGCTACCAGCTGCTGCTGCTGCTTCTGCTACCAGCTGCAGCTAGCTCCTGCCAGCTGCTGCTAGATGCTGCTACTGCTGCTTGCTGCTGCTGCTGCTAGCTGCTGCTAGCAGCCAGCTGGTGCTGGCTGCTGCTAGAGTCTGCTGCTGTTCTGCTGCTGCTGCTGCTGCTATTAGCTGGAGCTAGCTGCTGCTACTGCTGCTTGCTCCTGCTGCCAGCAGCTGCTGCTGCCGCTGCTGCTGCTAGCTGCTGTTGCTGCTGCTGCTGCTGCTGCTAGTTGCTGTGGCTGCCAGCTGCTGCTTCTGCTAGTTGCTGCTGCTGCTAGCTGCTGATGCTAGCTGCTGCTGCTGCTGCTGTGAGCTGCTGCTGCTGCTAGCTGCTGCTGCTGCTAGCTGCTGATGCTAGCTGCTGCTGCCAGCTGCTGCTGCTGCTGCTGCTTGCTGAAGCCTGCTGCTGCTGCTGCTAGCTGCGGCTAGCTAACGCTCCTGCTGCTGCTGCTTGCTGCAGCTTCTGCTGCTGCTGCTTGCTGCAGCTTCAGCTGCTGCTGCTGCTACTACTTCTGCTGCTGCTGCTGCTACTACTTCTGCTGCTGCTGCTGCTACTAGCTGCAGCTTCTGCTAGCTGCTTCTGCTGCTTCTGCTGCTGCTGCTAGCTGCTGCTGCTGCTGCTGCTGCTAGCTGCTGCTTCTTCTAGCTGCTGCTGCTGCTGCTAGCTGCTTCTGCTGCTGCTTGCTGCTGCCAGCTGCTGCTGCTGCTAGCTGCTGCTTCTTCTAGCTGCTGCTGCTGCTAGCTGCTGGTGCTAGCTGCTGCTGCTAGCTGCTGCTGCTGCTAGCTGCTGCAGCTGCTGCTAGCTGCTGCTTCGTCTAGCTGCTGCTGCCAGCTGCTCCTGCTGCTAGCTGCTGCTTCTTCTAGCTGCTGTTGCTAGCTGCTGCTGCTAGCTGCTGCTTCTGCTATCTGCTGCTGCTAGCTGCTACTGCTGCTGCTGCTAGCTGCTGCTGCTGGTGTTAGCTGCTGCTGCTAGCTGCTGCTGCTGCTGCTGTTAGCTGCTGCTGCTGCTGCTGCTGCTAGCTGCTGCTATTACTGCTAGGTGCTGCTGCTGCTGCTGCTACCAGTTGGAGCTAGCTGCTGCTTGCTCCTGCTGCCAGCTGCTGCTGCTTCTGCTGCTGCTAGCTGCTGCCAGATGCTGTTGCTGCTGCTGCTGCTGCTAGTTGGTGCGTCTGCTAGCTGCTGCTTCTGCTCGCTGCTGCGACTGCTAGCTGCTGATGCTACCGGCTGCTGCTGCTGCTTCTGCTACCAGCTGCAGCTAGCTGCTGCCAGCTGCTGCTAGATGCTGCTACTGCTGCTTCCTCCTGCTGCCAGCTGCTGCTGCTGCTGCCAGCTGCTGCTAGCGTCTGCCAGCTGGTGCTAGCTGCTGCTAGATTCTGCTGCAGCTGCTGCTGCTGCTGCTGCTGCTGCTGCTTCTGCTGCTGCTGCTCCTACTGCTGCTGCTAGCTGCTTCTGCTAGCTGCTGCTGCTACTGCTGCTGCTAGCTGCTGCTTCTGCTAGCTGCTGCTGCTGCTGCTGCTGCTGCTGCTGCTGCTCCTGCTGCTGCTAGCTGCTGATACTGCTGCTGCTGCTGCTGCTTCTGCTAGCTGCTTCTGCTGCTGCTGCTAGCTGCTGCTGCTGCTTGCTGCTGCCAGCTGCTGCTGCTGCTAGCTGCTGCTGCTACTTGCTGCTGCCAGCTGCTCCTGCTGCTAGCTGCTGCTCCTTCTAACTGCTGTTGCTAGCTGCTGCTTCTGCTATCTGCTGCTGCTGCTGCTAGCTGCTGCTGCTACTGCTGCTGCTGCCAGCTGCTGCTAGCTGCTACTGCTGCTGCTGCTGCTGCTGCTGCTGCTGCTGCTGCTAGCTGCTGCTGCTGCTGTTAGCTGCTGCTGCTGCTGCTAGCTGCTGCTGCTGCTGTTAGCTGCTGCTGCTGCTGCTAGCTGCTGCTATTACTGCTAGGTGCTGCTGCTGCTGCTGCTGCTACCAGTTGGAGCTAGCTGCTGCTTGCTCCTGCTGCCAGCTGCTGCTGCTGCTGCTGCTACCTGCTGCCAGCTGCTGTTGCTGATGCTGCTGCTAGTTGCTGCGGCTGCTAGCTGCTGCTTCTGCTAGCTGCTGCAGCTGCTAGCTGCTGCTGCTAGCTGCTGCCAGCTGCTGCTGCTGCTGCTGCTGCTAGCTGCTGCTAGCTGCTGCCAGCTGCTGCTGCTGCTTCTGCTAGCTGCTGATGCTAGCTGCTGCCAGCTGCTGCTGCTGCTAGCTGCTGCTGCTGCAAGCTGCTGCTATTACTGCTAGGTGCTGCTGCCGCTGCTGCTGCTGCTGCTGCTGCTGCTGCTGCTGCTGCTGCTGCTGCTGCTGCTGCTGCTGCTGATGTTGTTGTGGCTGCTGCCAGCTGCTGCTTGCTGCTGCTGCTGCTGCTGCTGCTGCTGCTGCTGCTTCTGCTAGATGCTGCTGCTGCTGCTGCTGCTAGCTGCTGCTTCTGCTAGCTGCTGCTGCTGCTGCTGCTAGCTGCTAGTTGCTGCTACTGCTGCTGCTGCTGCTGCTACTAGCTGCTGCTTCTGCTAACTTCTTCTGCTGCTGCTGCTAGCTGCTGCTGCTGCTGCTGCTGCTTGCTGCTGCCAGCTGCTGCTGCTGCTTGCTGCTGCTTCTTCTAGCTGCTGTTGATAGCTGCTGCTGCTAGCTGCTGCTGCTACTGCTGCTGCTACCAGCTGCTGCTAGCTGCTACTGCTGCTGCTGCTGCTGCTGTTAGCTGCTGCTGCTGCTAGCTGCTGCTATTACTGCTAGGTGCTGCTGCTGCTGCTATTAGCTGGAGCTAGCTGCTGCTACTGCTGCTTGCTCCTGCAGCCAGCAGCTGGTGCTGCTGCTGCTGCTAGCTGCTGCCAGCTGCTGTTGCTGCTGCTGCTAGTTGCTGTGGCTGCCAGCTGCTGCTTCTGCTAGTTGCTGCTGCTGCTGCTGCTGTGAGCTGCTGCTGCTGCTAGCTGCTGCTAGCGTCTGCCAGCTGGTGCTAGCTGCTGCTAGATTCTGCTGCTGCTGCTGCTGCTGCTGCTGCTGCTGCTGCTGCTGCTGCTGCTAGCTGCTTCTGCTAGCTGCTGCTGCTACTGCTGCTGCTAGCTGCTGCTTCTGCTAGCTGCTGCTGCTGCTGCTGCTGCTGCTCCTGCTGCTGCTAGCTGCTGATACTGCTGCTGCTGCTGCTGCTGCTGCTGCTGCTGCTTCTGCTAGCTGCTTCTGCTGCTGCTGCTGCTGCTAGCTGCTGCTGCTGCTTGCTGCTGCCAGCTGCTGCTGCTGCTAGCCGCTGCTTCGTCTAGCTGCTGCTGCTGCTTGCTGCTGCCAGCTGCTCCTGCTGCTAGCTGCTGCTTCTTCTAACTGCTGTTGCTAGCTGCTGCTTCTGCTATCTGCTGCTAGCTGCTACTGCTGCTGCTGCTGCTGCTGCTGCTGTTAGCTGCTGCTGCTGCTGCTAGCTGCTGCTGCTGCTAGCTGTTGCTATTACTGGCAGGTGCTGCTGCTGCTGCTGCTGCTGCTGCTGCTACCAGTTGGAGCTAGCTGCTGCTTGCTCCTGCTGCCAGCTGCTGCTGCTGCTGCTAGCTGCTGCCAGCTGCTGTTGCTGCTGCTGCTGCTAGTTGCTGCAGCTCCTAGCTGCTGCATCTGCTAGCTGCTGCAGCTGCTAGCTGCTGCTGCTAGCTGCTGCCAGCTGCTGCTGCTGCTGCTGCTGCTAGCTGCTGCTAGCTGCTGCCAGCTGCTGCTGCTGCTGCTTCTGCTAGCTGCTGCTGCTGCTAGCTGCTGATTCTAGCTGCTGCCAGCTGCTGCTGCTGCTAGCTGCTGCTTCGTCTAGCTGCTGCTGCTGCTTGCTGCTGCCAGCTGCTCCTGCTGCTAGCTGCTGCTTCTTCTAACTGATGTTGCTAGCTGCTGCTTCTGCTATCTGCTGCCAGCTGCTGCTGCTGCTGCTTCTGCTAGCTGCTGCTGCTGCTAGCTGCTGATTCTAGCTGCTGCAGCTGCTAGCTGCTGCTGCTAGCTGCTGCCAGCTGCTGCTGCTGCTGCTGCTAGCTGCTGCTAGCTGCTGCCAGCTGCTGCTGCTGCTGCTTCTGCTAGCTGCTGCTGCTGCTAGCTGCTGATTCTAGCTGCTGCCAGCTGCTGCTGCTGCTAGCTGCTGCTGCTGCAAGCTGCTGCTATTACTGCTAGGTGCTGCTGCTGCTGCTGCTGCTGCTGCTGCTGCTAGCTGCTGAAGCTAGCTGCTGCTGCTAGCTGCTGCCAGCTGCTGCTGCTGCAAGCTGCTGCTATTACTGCTAGGTGCTGCAGCTGCTGCTGCTGCTCCTGCTGCTGCTAGCTGCTGATACTGCTGCTGCTGCTTCTGCTAGCTGCTTCTGCTGCTGCTGCTGCTAGCTGCTGCTGCTGCTTGGTGCTGCCAGCTGCTGCTGCTGCTAGCTGCTGCTTCGTCTAGCTGCTGCTGCTGCTTGCTGCTGCCAGCTGCTCCTGCTGCTAGCTGCTGCTTCTTCTAACTGCTGTTGCTAGCTGCTGCTTCTGCTATCTGCTGCTGCTGCTGCTAGCTGCTGCTGCTACTGCTGCTGCTGCCAGCTGCTGCTAGCTGCTACTACTGCTGCTGCTGCTGCTGCTAGCTGCTGCTGCTGCTGTTAGCTGCTGCTGCTGCTGCTAGCTGCTGCTGCTGCTGTTAGCTGCTGCTGCTGCTAGCTGTTGCTATTACTGCTAGGTGCTGCTGCTGCTGCTGCTACCAGTTGGAGCTAGCTGCTGCTTGCTCCTGCTGCCAGCTGCTGCTGCTGCTGCTGCTGCTGCTGCTAGCTGCTGCCAGCTGCTGTTGCTGCTGCTGCTGCTAGTTGCTGCGGCTGCTAGCTGCTGCTTCTGCTAGCTGCTGCAGCTGCTAGCTGCTGCCAGCTGCTGCTGCTGCTGCTGCTGCTGCTGCTGCTGCTGCTGCTGCTAGCTGCTGCTAGCTGCTGCCAGCTGCTGCTGCTGCTGCTTCTGATAGCTGCTGCTGCTGCTAGCTGCTGATGCTAGCTGCTGCCAGCTGCTGCTGCTGCTAGCTGCTGCTGCTGCAAGCTGCTGCTATTACTGCTAGGTGCTGCTGCTGCTGCTGCTGCTAGCTGCTGCCAACTGCTGCTGCTTCTGCTAGCTGCTGCTGCTGCTGCTAGCTGCTGATGCTAGCTGCTGCTGCTAGCTGCTGCCAGCTGCTGCTGCTGCAAGCTGCTGCTATTACTGCTAGGTGCTGCAGCTGCTGCTGCTGCTGCTGCTGCTGCTGCTGCTGCTACTACTGCTGCTGCTGCTGCTGCTAGCTGCTGCTAGCTGCTGCCAGCTGGTGCTAGCTGCTGCTAGATTCTGCTGCTGCTGCTGCTCCTGCTCCTGCTGCTGCTGCTGCTGCTGCTTCTGCTGCTGCTGCTGCTGCTGCTGCTGCTGCTGCTGCTGCTGCTGCTGCTGCTGCTAGCTGCTTCTGCTAGCTGCTCCTGCTACTGCTGCTGCTAGCTGCTGCTTCTGCTACCTGCTGCTGCTGCTGCTGCTGCTGCTAGCTGCTGCTACTGCTGCTGCTGCTGCTGCTACTAGCAGCTGCTTCTGCTAGCTGCTTCTGCTGCTGCTGCTGCTGCTGCTGCTAGCTGCTGCTACTGCTGCTGCTGCTGCTGCTACTAGCAGCTGCTTCTGCTAGCTGCTTCTGCTGCTGCTGCCAGCTGCTGCTGCTGCCAGCTGCTGCTGCTGCTAGCTGCTGCTTCATCTAGCTGCTGCTGCTGCTTGCTGCTGCCAGCTGCTCCTGCTGCTAGCTGCTGCTTCTGCTATCTGCTGCTGCTGCTGCTAGCTGCTGCTGCTACTGCTGCTGCTGCCAGCTGCTGCTAGCTGCTACTGCTGCTGCTGCTGCTAGCTGCTGCTGCTGCTGTTAGCTGCTGCTGCTAGCTGCTGCCAGCTGCTGTTGCTGCTGCTGCTGCTAGTTGCTGCGGCTGCTAGCTGCTGCTTCTGCTAGCTGCTGCTCCTGCTAGCTGCTGCCAGCTGCTGCTGCTGCTGCTGTTAGCTGCTGCTGCTGCTGCTAGCTGCTGCTGCTGCTAGCTACTGATGCTAGCTGCTGCTGCTAGCTGCTGCTTCTGCTAGCTGCTGCCAGCTGCTGCTGCTGCTGCTAGCTGCTGCTATTACTGCTAGGTTCTGCTGCTGCTAGCTGCTGCTGCTGCTGCTGCCAGCTGCTGCTAGCTGCTGCTGCTGCTGCTGCTGCTGCTGCTGCTGCTGCTGCTGCTGCTGCTGCTGCTGCTGCTGCTGCTGCTGCTGCTGCTGCTGCTGCTGCTGCTGCTGCTGCTGCTGCTGCTGCTGCTGCTGCTGCTGCTGCTGCTGCTGCCAGCTTCTGCTCGCTGCTGCTGCGGCTGCTGCTGCTGCCAGCTTCTGCTCGCTGCTGCTGCGGCTGCTGCTGCTAGCTGCTGCCAGCTGCTGCTGCTGCTGCTAGCTGCTGCTATTACTGCTAGGTTCTGCTGCTGCTAGCTGCTGCTGCTGCTGCTCCTGCTGCCAGCTGCTGCTGCTGCTGCCAGCTGCTGCTGCTACCTGCTGCTGCTGCTGCTGCTGCTAGCTGCTGCTTCTGCTACCTGCTGCTGCTGCTGCTGCTGCTGCTGCTGCTAGCTGCTGCTAGCTGCTGCTACTGCTGCTGCTGCTGCTACTAGCAGCTGCTTCTGCTAGCTGCTTCTGCTGCTGCTGCCAGCTGCTGCTTCGTCTAGCTGCTGCTGCTGCTTGCTGCTGCCAGCTGCTCCTGCTGCTAGCTGCTGCTTCTTCTAGCTGCTGTTGCTAGCTGCTGCTTCTGCTATCTGCTGCTGCTGCTGCTGCAAGCTGCTGCTGCTACTGTTGCTGCTGCCAGCTGCTGCTAGCTGCTACTGCTGCTGCTATTACTGCTAGGTGCTGCTGCTAGCTGCAGCTGCTGCTGCTGCTGCTGCTAGCTGCTGCCAGCTGCTGCTGCTGCAAGCTGCT
>NW_028146747.1:560000-562500 GCF_055883805.1 Amblyomma maculatum
TGCAAGCTGCTGCTATTACTGCTAGGTGCTGCAGCTGCTGCTGCTGCTCCTGCTGCTGCTAGCTGCTGATACTGCTGCTGCTGCTTCTGCTAGCTGCTTCTGCTGCTGCTGCTGCTAGCTGCTGCTGCTGCTTGGTGCTGCCAGCTGCTGCTGCTGCTAGCTGCTGCTTCGTCTAGCTGCTGCTGCTGCTTGCTGCTGCCAGCTGCTCCTGCTGCTAGCTGCTGCTTCTTCTAACTGCTGTTGCTAGCTGCTGCTTCTGCTATCTGCTGCTGCTGCTGCTAGCTGCTGCTGCTACTGCTGCTGCTGCCAGCTGCTGCTAGCTGCTACTACTGCTGCTGCTGCTGCTGCTAGCTGCTGCTGCTGCTGTTAGCTGCTGCTGCTGCTGCTAGCTGCTGCTGCTGCTGTTAGCTGCTGCTGCTGCTAGCTGTTGCTATTACTGCTAGGTGCTGCTGCTGCTGCTGCTACCAGTTGGAGCTAGCTGCTGCTTGCTCCTGCTGCCAGCTGCTGCTGCTGCTGCTGCTGCTGCTGCTAGCTGCTGCCAGCTGCTGTTGCTGCTGCTGCTGCTAGTTGCTGCGGCTGCTAGCTGCTGCTTCTGCTAGCTGCTGCAGCTGCTAGCTGCTGCCAGCTGCTGCTGCTGCTGCTGCTGCTGCTGCTGCTGCTGCTGCTGCTAGCTGCTGCTAGCTGCTGCCAGCTGCTGCTGCTGCTGCTTCTGATAGCTGCTGCTGCTGCTAGCTGCTGATGCTAGCTGCTGCCAGCTGCTGCTGCTGCTAGCTGCTGCTGCTGCAAGCTGCTGCTATTACTGCTAGGTGCTGCAGCTGCTGCTGCTGCTGCTGCTGCTGCTGCTGCTGCTGCTGCTGCTACTACTGCTGCTGCTGCTGCTGCTAGCTGCTGCTAGCTGCTGCCAGCTGGTGCTAGCTGCTGCTAGATTCTGCTGCTGCTGCTGCTCCTGCTCCTGCTGCTGCTGCTGCTGCTTCTGCTGCTGCTGCTGCTGCTGCTGCTGCTGCTGCTGCTGCTGCTGCTGCTGCTGCTGCTGCTGCTGCTGCTGCTGCTGCTGCTGCTGCTGCTGCTGCTGCTAGCTGCTTCTGCTAGCTGCTCCTGCTACTGCTGCTGCTAGCTGCTGCTTCTGCTACCTGCTGCTGCTGCTGCTGCTGCTGCTGCTAGCTGCTGCTACTGCTGCTGCTGCTGCTGCTACTAGCAGCTGCTTCTGCTAGCTGCTTCTGCTGCTGCTGCTGCTGCTGCTAGCTGCTGCTACTGCTGCTGCTGCTGCTGCTACTAGCAGCTGCTTCTGCTAGCTGCTTCTGCTGCTGCTGCCAGCTGCTGCTGCTGCTAGCTGCTGCTTCATCTAGCTGCTGCTGCTGCTTGCTGCTGCCAGCTGCTCCTGCTGCTAGCTGCTGCTTCTGCTATCTGCTGCTGCTGCTGCTAGCTGCTGCTGCTACTGCTGCTGCTGCCAGCTGCTGCTAGCTGCTACTGCTGCTGCTGCTGCTAGCTGCTGCTGCTGCTGTTAGCTGCTGCTGCTAGCTGCTGCCAGCTGCTGTTGCTGCTGCTGCTGCTAGTTGCTGCGGCTGCTAGCTGCTGCTTCTGCTAGCTGCTGCTCCTGCTAGCTGCTGCCAGCTGCTGCTGCTGCTGCTGTTAGCTGCTGCTGCTGCTGCTAGCTGCTGCTGCTGCTAGCTACTGATGCTAGCTGCTGCTGCTAGCTGCTGCTTCTGCTAGCTGCTGCCAGCTGCTGCTGCTGCTGCTAGCTGCTGCTATTACTGCTAGGTTCTGCTGCTGCTAGCTGCTGCTGCTGCTGCTGCCAGCTGCTGCTAGCTGCTGCTGCTGCTGCTGCCAGCTTCTGCTCGCTGCTGCTGCGGCTGCTGCTGCTGCCAGCTTCTGCTCGCTGCTGCTGCGGCTGCTGCTGCTAGCTGCTGCCAGCTGCTGCTGCTGCTGCTAGCTGCTGCTATTACTGCTAGGTTCTGCTGCTGCTAGCTGCTGCTGCTGCTGCTCCTGCTGCCAGCTGCTGCTGCTGCTGCCAGCTGCTGCTTCTGCTACCTGCTGCTGCTGCTGCTGCTGCTAGCTGCTGCTTCTGCTACCTGCTGCTGCTGCTGCTGCTGCTGCTGCTGCTAGCTGCTGCTAGCTGCTGCTACTGCTGCTGCTGCTGCTACTAGCAGCTGCTTCTGCTAGCTGCTTCTGCTGCTGCTGCCAGCTGCTGCTTCGTCTAGCTGCTGCTGCTGCTTGCTGCTGCCAGCTGCTCCTGCTGCTAGCTGCTGCTTCTTCTAGCTGCTGTTGCTAGCTGCTGCTTCTGCTATCTGCTGCTGCTGCTGCTGCAAGCTGCTGCTGCTACTGTTGCTGCTGCCAGCTGCTGCTAGCTGCTACTGCTGCTGCTATTACTGCTAGGTGCTGCTGCTAGCTGCAGCTGCTGCTGCTGCTGCTGCTGCTGCTAGCTGCTGCCAGCTGCTGCTGCTGCAAGCTGCTGCTATTACTGCTAGGTGCTGCTGCTGCTGCTAGCTGCTGCTGCTGCAAG
>NW_028146747.1:570000-575000 GCF_055883805.1 Amblyomma maculatum
GCTGCTTCTGCTAGCTGCTGCTGCTGCTGCTAGCTGCTGATGCTAGCTGCTGCTGCTAGCTGCTGCCAGCTGCTGCTGCTGCTAGCTGCTGCTGCTGCTGCAAGCTGCTGCTATTACTGCTAGGTGCTGCTGCTGCTGCTGCTGCTGCTGCTGCTGCTGCTGCTGCTGCTGCTGCTGCTGCCAGGTGGTGCTAGCTGCTGCTAGATTCTGCTGCTGCTGCTGCTCCTGCTCCTGCTGCTACTGCTGCTGATGCTCCTGCTGCTGCTGCTGCTGCTGCTGCTGTTGCTGCTGCTGCTGCTGCTAGCTGCTGCTATTACTGCTAGGTGCTGCTGCTGCTGCTGCTGCTGCTGCTAGCTGCTGCTATTACTGCTAGGTGCTGCTGCTGCTGCTGCTACCAGTTGGAGCTAGCTGCTGCTTGCTCCTGCTGCCAGCTGCTGCTGCTGCTGCTGCTGCTGCTGCTGCTGCTGCTGCTGCTAGCTGCTGCCAGCTGCTGTTGCTGCTGCTGCTGCTAGTTGCTGCGGCTGCTAGCTGCTGCTATTACTGCTAGGTGCTGCTGCTGCTACCAGTTGGAGCTAGCTGCTGCTTGCTCCTGCTGCCAGCTGCTGCTGCTGCTGCTGCTGCTGCTGCTGCTGCTGCTAGCTGCTGCCAGCTGCTGTTGCTGCTGCTGCTGCTAGTTGCTGCGGCTGCTAGCTGCTGCTATTACTGCTAGGTGCTGCTGCTGCTAGCTGCAGCTGCTGCTGCTGCTGCTGCTAGCTGCTGCTAGCTGCTGCCAGCTGCTGCTGCTGCTTCTGCTAGCTGCTGCTAGCTGCTGCTGCTGCAAGCTGCTGCTATTACTGCTAGGTGCTGCTGCTGCTGCTGCTGCTGCTGATGTTGTGGCTGCTGCCAGCTGCTGCTGCTGCTGCTGCTGCTGCTGCTGCTGCTGCTGCTGCTGCTGCTGCTGCTGCTGCTGCTGCTGCTGCTGGCTGCTCCTGCTACTGCTGCTACTAGCAGCTGCTTCTGCTAGCTGCTTCTGCTGCTGCTGCCAGCTGCTGCTTCGTCTAGCTGCTGCTGCTGCTTGCTGCTGCCAGCTGCTCCTGCTGCTAGCTGCTGCTTCTTCTAGCAGCTGTTGCTAGCTGCTGCTTCTGCTATCTGCTGCTGCTGCTGCTGCAAGCTGCTGCTGCTGCTGCTGCCAGCTGCTGCTAGCTTCTACTGCTGCTGCTGCTGCTAGCTGCTGCTGCTGCTGTTAGCTGCTGCTGCTAGCTGCTGCCAGCTGCTGTTGCTGCTGCTGCTGCTAGTTGCTGCGGCTGCTAGCTGCTGCTTCTGCTAGCTGCTGCTGCTGCTAGCTGCTGATGTTAGCCGCTCCTGCTAGCTGCTGCTGTTAGCTGCTGCTGCTGCTGCTAGCTGCTGCTATTACTGCTAGGTGCTGCTGCTGCTAGCTGCAGCTGCTGCTGCTGCTGCTGCTGCCGCTGCTAGCTGCTGCTAGCTGCTGCCAGCTGCTGCTGCTGCTGCTGCTAGCTGCTGCTTCTGCTAGCTGCTGCTGCTGCTAGCTACTGATGCTAGCTGCTGCTGCCAGCTGCTGCTGCTGCTAGCTGCTGCTATTACTGCTAGGTTCTGCTGCTGCTAGCTGCTGCTGCTGCTGCTGCTCCTGCTGCCAGCTGCTGCTGCCAGCTGCTGCTAGATTCTGCTGCTGCTGCTGCTGATGCTGCTGCTGCTTCTGCTGCTGCTGCTGCTGCTGCTGCTGCTGCTGCTGCTGCTGCTGCTGCTGCCAGCTGCTGCTCGCTGCTGCTGCTGCTGCGGCTGCTGCTGCTGCTAGCTGCTGCCAGCTGCTGCTGCTGCTGCTACCAGCAGGAGCTAGCTGCTGCTACTGCTGCTTGCTCCTGCTGCCAGCTGCTGCTGCTGCTGCTAGCTGCTGCTAGCTTCTGCCAGCTGCTGCTAGCTGCTGCTGCTGCTGCCAGCTGCTGCTAGCTGCTGCCAGCTGCTGCTAGATTCTGCTGCTGCTTCTGCTGCCGCCGCTGCTGCTGCTGCTGCTACTGCTGTGGCTGCTGCTAACTGCTGCCAGCTGCTGCCAGCTGCTGCTGCTGCTGCTGCTGCTGCTGCTAGCTGCTGCTTCTGCTAGCTGCTGCTGCCAGCTGCTGCTTGCTGCTACTTCTGCTGCTGCTTGCTTCTGCTAGCTGCTGCTGCTGCTAGCTGCTGCTTCTGCTAGCTGCTGCCAGTTGCTGCTAGTTGCTACTGCTGCTGCTTCTAGCCGCTGCTATTACTGCTAGGTGCTGCTGCTGCTAGCTGATGCTGCCGCTATCTGCTGCTGCTGCTACCAGCTGCTGCTGCTGCTTCTGCTACCAGCTGCAGCTAGCTGCTGCCAGCTGCTGCTAGATGCTGCTACTGCTGCTTGCTCCTGCTGCCAGCTGCTGCTGCTGCTGCTGCTGCTGCTAGGTGCTGCTTGCTTCTGCCAGCTGGTGCTGGCTGCTGCTAGAGTCTGCTGCTGCTGCTGCTGCTGCTGCTGCTGCTGCTGCTGCTGCTGCTGCTGCTGCTGCTGCTGCTGCTAGCTGCTGCTCCTACTGCTGCTGCTAGCTGCTTCTGCTAGCTGCTGCTGCTACTGCTGCTGCTAGCTGCTGCTTCTGCTAGCGGCTGCTGCTAGCTGCTGCTTCTGCTAGCTGCTGCTGCTGCTAGCTGCTAGCTGCTGCTACTGCTGCTACTGCTGCTGCTGCTGCTGCTGCTACTAGCTGCTGCTTCTGCTAGCTGCTTCTGCTGCTGCTGCTAGCTGCTGCTGCTGCTGCTGCTTGCTGCTGCCAGCTGCTGCTGCTGCTGCTTGCTGCTGCTTGCTGCTGCCAGCTGCTCCTGCTGCTAGCTGCTGCTTCTTCTAGCTGCTGCTGCTAGCTGCTGCTTCTCCTATCTGCTGCTGCTACCAGCTGCTGCTAGCTGCTACTGCTGCTGCTGCTGCTGTTAGCTGCTGCTGCTGCTATTACTGCTAGGTGCTGCTGCTGCTGCTGCTGCTATTAGCTGGAGCTAGCTGCTGCTACTGCTGCTTGCTCCTGCTGCCAGCTGCTGCTGCTGCTACCAGCTGGAGCTAGCTGCTGCTAGCTGCTGCTACTGCTGCTTGCTCCTGCTGCCAGCTGCTGCTGCTGCTGCTAGCTTCTGCCAGCTGCTGCTAGCTGCTGCTGCTGCTAGCTGCTGCTGCTGCTGCTGCTGCTACTGCTGCTTCTGCTTCTGCTTCTGCTGCTGCTGCTGCTGCTTCTGCTGCTGCTGCTGCTGCTGCTGCTGCTGCTGCTGCTGCTGCTGCTGCTGCTTCTGCTGCTGCTGCTGCTGCTGCCAGCTGCTGCTAGCTGCTACTTCTGCTGCTGCTTGCATCTGCTAGCTGCTGCTGCTGCTAGATGCTGCCAGCTGCTGCTGCTGCTGCTAGCTGCTGCTTCTGCTTCTGCTGCTGCGCCTGCTGCTGCTACTACTACCAGCTGCTGCTGCTGCTGCTACCAGCTGCAGCTAGCTGCTGCCAGCTACTGCTAGATGCTGCTAGATTCTGCTGCTGCTGCTGCTGCTGCTGCTGATGCTGCTGCTGCTTCTGCTGCTGATACTGCTGCTGCTGCTGCTGCTGCTTCTGCTGCTGCTGCTGCTGCTGCTGCTGCTGCTGCTGCTGCTGCTAGCTGCTGCCAGCTGCTGCTGCTGCTGCTGCTGCCGCTGCTACCAGCTGGAGCTGGCTGCTGCTACTACTGCTGCCAGCTGCTGCTAGCTTCTGCCAGCTGCTGCTAGCTGCTGCTGCTGCTGCCAGCTGCTGCTAGATTCTGCTGCTGCTGCTTCTGCTGCCGCCGCTGCTGCTGCTGCTGCTGCTGCTACTGCTGCTACTGTTGTGGCTGCTGCTAACTGCTGCCAGCTGCTGCCAGCTGCTGCTGCTGCTGCTGCTGCTGCTAGCTGCTGCTTCTGCTAGCTGCTGCTGCCAGCTGCTGCTAGCTGCTACTTCTGCTGCTGCTTGCTTCTGCTAGCTGCTGCTGCTGCTGCTAGCTGCTGCTTTTGCTAGCTGCTACTGCTGCTGCTTGCTTCTGCTAGCTGCCAGCTGCTGCTGCTGCTTCTAGCTGCTGCTATTACTGCTAGGTGCTGCAGCTGCTAGCTGATGCTGCTGCTATCTGCTGCTGCTGCTGCTGCTACCAGCTGCTGCTGCTGCTTCTGCTACCAGCTGCAGCTAGCTGCTGCCAGCTGCTGCTAGATGCTGCTACTGCTGCTTCCTCCTGCTGCCAGCTGCTGCTGCTGCTGCTGCTAGCTGCTGCTAGCATCTGCCAGCTGGTGCTAGCTGCTGCTAGATTCTGCTGCTGCTGCTGCTGCTGCTGCTGTTGCTGCTGCTGCTGCTGCTGCTACTCCTACTGCTGCTGCTAGCTGCATTTGCCAGCTGCTGCTGCTACTGCTGCTGCTAGCTGCTGCTTCTGCTAGCTGCTGCTGCTGCTGTTGCTAGCTGCTGATACTGCTTCTGCTGCTGCTGCTTCTGCTAGCTGCTTCTGCTGCTGCTGCTAGCTGCTGCTGCTAGCTGCTGCTTCGTCTAGCTGCTGCTGCTGCTTACTGCTGCCAGCTGCTCCTGCTGCTAGCTGCTGCTTCTTCTAGCTGCTGTTGCTAGCTGCTGCTGCTAGCTGCTGCTTCTGCTATCTGCTGCTAGCTGCTGCTGCTGCCAGCTGCTGCTAGCTGCTACTGCTGCTGCTGCTGCTGCTAGCTGCTGCTGCTGGTATTAGCTGCTGCTGTTAGCTGCTGCTGCTGCTAGCTGCTGCTATTACTGCTAGGTGCTGCTGCTGCTGCTGCTGCTGCTGCTGCTGCTGCTGCTGCTGCTGCTGCTGCTGCTACCAGTTGGAGCTAGCTGCTGCTTGCTCCTGCTGCCAGCTGCTGCTGCTGCTGCTAGCTGCTGCTGCTGCTGCTGCTGCTGCTGCTGCTGCTGCTGCTGCTGCTGCTGCTGCTGCTGCTGCTGCTGCTGCTGCTGCTGCTGCTGCTGCTGCTGCTGCTGCTGCTGCTGCTGCTGCTGCTGCTGCTGCTGCTGCTGCTGCTGCCAGCTT
>NW_028146747.1:580000-610000 GCF_055883805.1 Amblyomma maculatum
ATTACTGCTAGGTGCTGCTGCTGCTGCTGCTGCTGATGCTAGCTGCTGCTGCTGCTGCTGCTGCTGCCAGCTGCTGCTGCTGCAAGCTGCTGCTATTACTGCTAGGTGCTGCTGCTGCTGTTGCTGCTGCTGCTGCTAGTTGCTGCGGCTGCTAGCTGCTGCTTCTGCTAGCTGCTGCTGCTGCTAGCTGCTGATGTTAGCCGCTCCTGCTAGCTGCTGCTGTTAGCTGCTGCTGCTGCTGCTGCTAGCTGCTGCTATTACTGCTAGGTGCTGCTGCTGGTAGCTGCTGCTGCTAGCTGCTGCCAGCTGCTCCTGCTGCTGCTAGCTGCTGCTTCTGCTAGCTGCTGCTGCTGCTAGCTACTGATGCTAGCTGCTGCTGCTAGCTGCTGCCAGCTGCTGCTGCTGCTGCTAGCTGCTGCTTCTGCTAGCTGCTGCTGCCAGCTGCTGCTAGCTACTACTTCTGCTGCTGCTTGCTTCTGCTAGCTGCTGCTGCTGCTAGCTGCTGCTTCTGCTAGCTGCTGCCAGTTGCTGCTAGCTGCTACTGCTGCTGCTGCTTGCTTCTGCTAGCTGCCAGCTGCTGCTGCTGCTTCTAGCCGCTGCTATTACTGCTAGGTGCTGCTGCTGCTAGCTGATGCTGCTGCTATCTGCTGCTGCTGATGCTGCTGCTGCTAGCTGCTGCTGCTTCTGCTACCAGCTGCAGCTAGCTGCTGCCAGCTGCTGCTAGATGCTGCTACTGCTGCTTGCTCCTGCTGCTGCTGCTAGCTGCTGCTTGCTTCTGCCAGCTGGTGCTGGCTGCTGCTAGAGTCTGCTGCTACTGCTGCTGCTGCTGCTGCTGCTGCTGCTGCTGCTGCTGCTGCTGCTGATGTTGTTGTGGCTGCTGCCAGCTGCTGCTGCTGCTTGCTGCTGCTGCTGCTGCTGCTGCTGCTGCTGCTGCTGCTGCTGCTGCTGCTGCTGCTGCTGCTGCAGCTGCTCTTAGCTGCTGCTAGCTGCTGCCAGGTGGTGCTAGCTGCTGCTAGATTCTGCTGCTGCTGCTGCTCCTGCTCCTGCTGCTACTGCTGCTGATGCTGCTGCTGCTGCTTCTGCTGCTGCTGCTGCTGCTGCTGCTGCTGCTGCTGCTGCTGCTGCTGCTGCTGCTGCTGCTGCTGCTGCTGCTGCTGCTGCTGCTGCTGCTGCTGCTGCTGCTGCTGCTGCTGCTGCTGCTGCTGCTGCTGCTGCTGCTGCTGCTGCTGCTGTTACTGCTAGGTGCTGCTGCTAGCTGCTGCTAGCTGCTGCCAGCTGCTGCTGCTGCAAGCTGCTGCTATTACTGCTAGGTGCTGCTGCTGCTGCTGCTGCTGCTGCTGGTGCTGCTGTTGTTGTGGCTGCTCCCAGCTGCTGCTGCTTGCTGCTGCTGCTGCTGCTGCTGCTGCTGCTGCTGCTGTTGCTGCTGCTGCTGCTGCTAGCTGCTGCCAGCTGGTGCTAGCTGCTGCTAGATTCTGCTGCTGCTCCTGCTCCTGCTGCTACTGCTGCTGATGCTGCTGCTGCTCCTGCTCCTGCTCCTACTGCTGCTGCTAGCTGCTTCTGCTAGCTGCTCCTGCTACTGCTGCTGCTAGCTGCTGCTTCTGCTACCTGCTGCTGCTGCTGCTTCTGCTACCTGCTGCTGCTGCTGCTGCTGCTGCTACTAGCAGCTGCTTCTGCTAGCTGCTTCTGCTGCTGCTGCTGTCAGCTGCTGCTTCGTCTAGCTGCTGCTGCTGCTTGCTGCTGCCAGCTGCTCCTGCTTCTAGCTGCTGCTTCTTCTAGCTGCTGTTGCTAGCTGCTGCTTCTGCTATCTGCTGCTGCTGCTGCTGCAAGCTGCTGCTGCTACTGTTGCTGCCGCCAGCTGCAGCTAGCTGCTACTGCTGCTGCTGCAGCTAGCTGCTACTGCTGCTGCTGCTGCTGTTAGCTGCTGCTGCTAGCTGCTGCCAGCTGCTGTTGCTGCTGCTGCTGCTAGTGGCTGCGGCTGCTAGCTGCTGCTTCTGCTAGCTGCTGCTGCTGCTAGCTGCTGATGTTAGCCGCTGCTGCTGCTGCTAGCTGCTGCTATTACTGCTAGGTGCTGCTGCTGCTAGCTGCAGCTGCTGCTGCTGCTGCTGCTAGCTGCTGCTGCCAGCTGCTGCTAGCTGCTACTTCTGCTGCTGCTTGCTTCTGCTAGCTGCTGCTGCTGCTAGCTGCTGCTTCTGCTAGCTGCTACTGCTGCTGCTGCTTGCTTCTGCTAGCTGCCAGCTGCTGCTGCTGCTTCTAGCTGCTGCTATTACTGCTAGGTGCTGCTGCTGCTAGCTGATGCTGCTGCTATCTGCTGCTGCTGCTGCTGCTTCTGCTGCTGCTGCTGCTACCAGCTGCTGCTGCTGCTTCTGCTACCAGCTGCAGCTAGCTGCTGCCAGCTGCTGCTAGATGCTGCTACTGCTGCTTCCTCCTGCTGCCAGCTGCTCCTGCTGATGCTAGCTGCTGCTAGCGTCTGCCAGCTGGTGCTAGCTGCTGCTAGATTCTGCTGCTGCTGCTGCTGCTGCTAGCTGCTTCTGCTAGCTGCTGCTACTACTGCTGCTGCTAGCTGCTGCTTCTGCTAGCTGCTGCTGCTGCTGCTGCTAGCTGCTGATACTGCTGCTGCTGCTGCTGCTGCTGCTGCTGCTGCTGCTGCTGCTGCTGCTGCTTCTGCTAGCTGCTTCTGCTGCTGCTAGCTGCTGCTGCTGCTTGCTGCTGCCAGCTGCAGCTGCTGCTAGCTGCTGCTTCGTCTAGCTGCTGCTGCAGCTTACTGCTGCCAGCTGCTCCTGCTGCTAGCTGCTGCTTCTTCTAGCTGCTGTTGCTAGCTGCTGCTTCTGCTATCTGCTGCTGCTGCTGCTAGCTGCTGCTGCTGCCAGCTGCTGCTAGCTGCTACTGCTGCTGCTGCTGCTGCTAGCTGCTGCTGCTGGTGTTAGCTGCTGCTGCTTGCTGCTGCTGCTGCTGTTAGCTGCTGCTGCTGCTAGCTGCTGCTATTACTGCTAGGTGCTGCTGTCTGCTGCTGCTACCAGTTCGAGCTAGCTGCTGCTTGCTCCTGCTGCCAGCTGCTGCTGCTGCAGCTGCTAGCTGCTGCCAGCTGCTGTTGCTGCTGCTGCTGCTGCTGCTAGTTGCTGCGTCTGCTAGCTGCTGCTTCTGCTAGCTGCTGCGACTGCTAGCTGCTGATGCTAGCTGCTGCTGCAAGCTGCTGCAAGCTGCTGCTGCTGCTGTTAGCGGCTGCTGCTGCTGCTGCTACCAGCTGCTGCTGCTGCTTCTGCTACCAGCTGCAGCTAGCTGCTGCCAGCTGCTGCTAGATGCTGCTACTGCTGCTTCCTCCTGCTGCCAGCTGCTGCTGCTGCTGCTAGCTGCTCCTGCTGCTGCTAGCTGCTGATACTGCTGCTGCTGCTGCTGCTGCTGCTGCTGCTTCTGCTAACTGCTTCTGCTGCTGCTGCTAGCTGCCGCTGCTGCTGCTTGCTGCTGCCAGCTGCTGCTGCTGCTGCTAGCTGCTGCTTCATCTAGCTGCTGCTGCTGCTTGCTGCTGCCAGCTGCTCCTGCTGCTAGCTGCTGCTTCTTCTAGCTGCTGTTGCTAGCTGCTGCTTCTGCTATCTGCTGCTGCTGCTGCTAGCTGCTGCTGCTACTGCTGCTGCTGCTGCTAGCTGCTGCTGCTGCTGTTAGCTGCTGCTGCTGCTAGCTGCTGCTATTACTGCTAGGTGCTGCTGCTGCTGCTGCTGCTGCTGCTGCTGCTGCTGCTGCTACTGCTGCTGCTGCTGCTGCTAGCAGTTGGAGCTAGCTGCTGCTTGCTCCTGCTGCCAGCTGCTGCTGCTGCTGCTGCTAGCTGCTGCCAGCTGCTGTTGCTGCTGCTGCTGCTAGTTGCTGCGGCTGCTAGCTGCTGCTTCTGCTAGCTGCTGCGGCTGCTAGCTGCTGCTGTTAGCTGCTGCTGCTGCTAGCTGCTGCTATTACTGCTAGGTGCTGCTGCTGCTGCTAGCTGCAGCTGCTGCTGCTGCTGCTAGCTGCTGCTAGCTGCTGCCAGCTGCTGCTGCTGCTTCTGCTAGCTGCTGCTGCTGCTGCTAGCTGCTGATGCTAGCTGCTGCTGCTAGCTGCTGCCAGCTGCTGCTGCTGCTAGCTGCTGCTGCTGCAAGCTGCTGCTATTACTGCTAGGTGCTGCTGCTGCTGCTGCTGCCAGGTGGTGCTAGCTGCTGCTAGATTCTGCTGCTGCTGCTGCTCCTGCTCCTGCTGCTACTGCTGCTGATGCTCCTGCTGCTGCTGCTGCTGCTGCTGCTGCTGCTGCTGCTGCTGCTGCTGCTGCTGCTGCTGCTGCTGTTGCTGCTGCTGCTGCTGCTAGCTGCTGCTATTACTGCTAGGTGCTGCTGCTGCTGCTGCTGCTGCTGCTGCTGCTAGCTGCTGCTATTACTGCTAGGTGCTGCTGCTGCTGCTGCTGCTGCTGCTGCTGCTGCTGCTGCTGCTACCAGTTGGAGCTAGCTGCTGCTTGCTCCTGCTGCCAGCTGCTGCTGCTGCTAGCTGCTGCCAGCTGCTGTTGCTGCTGCTGCTGCTAGTTGCTGCGGCTGCTAGCTGCTGCTATTACCGCTAGGTGCTGCTGCTGCTACCAGTTGGAGCTAGCTGCTGCTTGCTCCTGCTGCCAGCTGCTGCTGCTGCTGCTGCTGCTAGCTGCTGCCAGCTGCTGTTGCTGCTGCTGCTGCTAGTTGCTGCGGCTGCTAGCTGCTGCTATTACTGCTAGGTGCTGCTGCTGCTAGCTGCAGCTGCTGCTGCTGCTGCTGCTGCTGCTGCTAGCTGCTGCTAGCTGCTGCCAGCTGCTGCTGCTGCTTCTGCTAGCTGCTGCTGCTGCTGCTAGCAGCAGCAGCAGCAGCAGCAGCAGCAGCAGCAGCAGCAGCAGCAGCAGCAGCAGCCGCAGCAGACTCTAGCAGCAGCCAGCACCAGCTGGCAGAAGCAAGCAGCAGCTAGCAGCTGGCAGCAGGAGCAAGCAGCAGTAGCAGCATCCAGCAGCAGCTGGCAGGAGCTAGCATCAGCTGGTAGCAGAAGCAGCAGCAGCAGCTGGTAGCAGCAGCAGCAGCATAAGCTAGCAGCAGCAGCACCTAGCAGTAATAGCAGCGGCTAGAAGCAGCAGCAGCAGCTGGCAGCTAGCAGAGCAAGCAGCTAGCAGCAGCAGCAGCTAGCAGAAGCAAGCAGCAGCAGAAGTAGCAGCTAGCAGCAGCTGGTAGCAGCAGCTAGCAGAAGCAAGTGCTAGCAGAAGCAGCAGCTAGCAGCAGTTAGCAGCAGCCACAGCAGTAGCAGCAGTAGCAGCAGCAGCAGCGGTGGCAGCAGAAGCAGCAGCAGCAGAATCTAGCAGCAGCTGGCAGCAGCTAGCAGCAGCTGGCAGCAGCAGCAGCAGCTAGCAGCAGCTGCCAGAAGCTAGCAGCAGTAGCAGCAGCAGCAGCTGGCAGCAGGAGCAAGCAGCAGTAGCAGCAGCTAGCTGCAGCTGGTAGCAGCGGCAGCCGCAGCAGCTAGCAGCAGCAGCAGCCGCAGCAGCACCAGCAGCGAGCAGAAGCTGGCAGCAGCAGAAGCAGCAGCAGCAGCAGCAGCAGCAGCAGCAGCAGCAGCAGCAGCAGCAGCAGCACCTAGCAGTAATAGCAGCAGCAGCAGCTAACAGCAGCAGCAGCAGCAGCTAGCAGCAGCAGCTAACAGCAGCAGCAGCAGTAGCAGCTAGCAGCAGCTGGCAGCAGCAGCAGTAGCAGCAGCAGCTAGCAGCAGCAGCAGCAGATAACAGAAGCAGCAGCTAGCAACAGGAGCTAGAAGAAGCAGCAGCTAGCAGCAGGAGCAGCTGGCAGCAGCAAGCAGCAGCAGCAGCTAGACGAAGCAGCAGCTAGCAGCAGCAGCAGCTGGCAGCAGCAGCAGAAGCAGCTAGCAGAAGCAGCCGCTAGTAGCAGCAGCAGCAGTAGCAGAAGCTAGCAGCAGCAGCAGCAGCAGCAACAGCAGCAGCAGCAGCAGCAGCAGCAGCAGCAGCTAGCAGAAGCAGCAGCTAGCAGCAGCAGTAGCAGCAGCAGCTAGCAGAAGCAGCTAGCAGCAGCAGTAGGAGCAGCAGCTAGCAGCAGCAGCAGCAGCAGCAGCAGCAGCAGCAGCAGCAGCAGCAGCAGCAGCAGCAGCAGCAGCAGCAGCAGCAGCAGCAGCAGCAGCAGAAGGAGCAGCAGCAGCAGCAGCAGCAGCAGAAGCAGCAGCAGCAGCAGCAGCGGCAGCAGCAGCAGCAGCAGCAGCAGCTAGCAGAAGCAGCAGTAGCTGCCAGCAGCTAGCAGCAGCAGCAGCTGCAGCTAGCAGCAGCAGCACTTAGCAGTAATAGCAGCAGCTAGCAGCAGCAGCAGCTAACAGCAGCAGCAGCAGCTAGCAGCAGCAGCTAGCATCAGCAGCTAGCATCAGCAGCAGCTAGCAGAAGCAGCAGCTAGCAGCCACAGCAACTAGCAGCAGCAGCAGCAACAGCAGCTGGCAGCAGCTAGCAGCAGCAGCAGCAGCAGCTAGCAGCAGCAGCAGCTAGCAGAAGCAGCAGCTAGCAGCAGCAGCAGTAGCTGCCAGCAGCTAGCAGCAGCAGCACTTAGCAGTAATAGCAGCAGCTAGCAGCAGCAGCAGCTAACAGCAGCAGCAGCAGCTAGCAGCAGCAGCTAGCATCAGCAGCTAGCATCAGCAGCAGCTAGCAGAAGCAGCAGCTAGCAGCCACAGCAACTAGCAGCAGCAGCAGCAACAGCAGCTGGCAGCAGCTAGCAGCAGCAGCAGCAGCAGCAGCAGCACCAGCAGCAGCAGCAGCAGCAGCTGGCAGCAGGAGCAAGCAGCAGTAGCAGCAGCTAGCAGCAGCTAGCTCCAACTGGTAGCAGCAGCAGCAGCAGCAGCACCTAGCAGTAATAGCAGCAGCAGCAGCTAGCAGCAGCAGCAGTAGCAGCTAGCAGCAGCTGGCAGCAGCAGCAGTAGCAGCAGCAGCTAGCAGCAGCAGCAGCAGATAGCAGAAGCAGCAGCTAGCAGCAGCAGCTAGAAGAAGCAGCAGCTAGCAGCAGGAGCAGCTGGCAGCAGCTAGCAGCGGCAGCAGCTAGCAGCAGCAGCAGAAGCAGCTAGCAGAAGCAGCAGCAGCAGCAGCTAACAGAAGCAAGCAGCAGCAGAAGTAGCAGCTAGCAGCAGCTGGCAGCAGCAGCTAGCAGAAGCAGCAGCTAGCAGCAGCAGCAGCAGCAGCAGCAGCTGGCAGCAGCTGGCAGCAGTTAGCAGCAGCCACAGCAGTAGCAGCAGTAGCAGCAGCAGCGGCGGCAGCAGAAGCAGCAGCAGCAGCAGAATCTAGCAGCAGCAGCTAGCAGCAGCTGGCAGAAGATAGCAGCAGCTGGCAGCAGCAGCTGGCAGCAGCAGCAGCAGCAGCAGCAGCAGCAGCAGCAGCAGCAGCAGCAGCAGCAGCAGCAGCAGCAGCAGCAGCAGCAGCAGCAGCAGCAGCAGCAGCAGCAGCAGCTGCAGCAGAAGCAGCAGCAGCAGCAGCAGAAGCAGCAGCAGCATCAGCAGCAGTAGCAGCAGCAGCAGCAGCAGCAGCAGCAGCAGCAGCAGCAGCAGCAGCAGCAGCAGCAGCTAGCAGCAGCGGCTAGCAGAAGCAGCAGCTAGCAGCAGCAGTAGCAGCAGCATCTAGCAGAAGCAGCTAGCAGCAGCAGTAGCAGCAGCAGCAGCAGCAGCAGCAGCAGCCGCAGCAGACTCTAGCAGCAGCCAGCACCAGCTGGCAGAAGCAAGTAGCAGCTGGCAGCAGGAGCAAGCAGCAGTAGCAGCATCCAGCAGCAGCTGGCAGGAGCTAGCATCAGCTGGTAGCAGAAGCAGCAGCAGCAGCTGGTAGCAGCAGCAGCAGCTAGCCAGCAGCAGCAGCAGCAGCATAAGCTAGCAGCAGCAGCAGCACCTAGCAGTAATAGCAGCGGCTAGAAGCAGCAGCAGCAGCTGGCAGCTAGCAGAAGCAAGCAGCAGCAGCAGTAGCAGCTAGCGGCAACTGGCAGCAGCTAGCAGAAGCAGCAGCTAGCAGCAGCAGCAGCTAGCAGAAGCAAGCAGCAGCAGAAGTAGCAGCTAGCAGCAGCTGGCAGCAGCAGCTAGCAGAAGCAAGTGCTAGCAGAAGCAGCAGCTAGCAGCAGCTGGCAGCAGCTGGCAGCAGCTGGCAGCAGTTAGCAGCAGCCACAGCAGTAGCAGCAGTAGCAGCAGCAGCAGCGGCGGCAGCAGAAGCAGCAGCAGCGGAATCTAGCAGCAGCTGGCAGCAGCTAGCAGCAGCTGGCAGCAGCAGCAGCAGCAGCTAGCAGCAGCTGGCAGAAGCTAGCAGCAGTAGCAGCAGCAGCAGCTGGCAGCAGGAGCAAGCAGCAGTAGCAGCAGCTAGCTGCAGCTGGTAGCAGTGGCAGCCGCAGCAGCAGCAGCAGTCGCAGCAGCACCAGCAGCGAGCAGAAGCTGGCAGCAGCAGCAGCAGCAGCAGCAGCAGCAGCAGCAGCAGCAGCAGCAGCAGCAGCAGCAGCAGCAGCAGCAGCAGCAGCAGCAGCAGCAGCAGCAGCAGCAGCAGCAGCAGCAGCAGCAGCAGCAGCAGCAGCAGCAGCAGCAGCAGCAGCAGCAGGAGCAGCAGCAGCAGCAGCAGTAGCAGCAGCTAGCAGCAGCAGCAGCAGCAGCAGCAGCAGCAGCAGCAGCAGCAGCAGCTAGCAGAAGCAGCAGCTAGCAGCAGCAGTAGCAGCAGCAGCTAGCAGAAGCAGCTAGCAGCAGCAGCAGCAGCAGCAGCAGCAGAAGCAGCAGCATCAGCAGCAGTAGCAGCAGGAGCAGGAGCAGCAGCAGCAGCAGAATCTAGCAGCAGCTAGCACCAGCTGGCAGCAGCAATCAGCAGCAGTAGCAGCAGGAGCAGGAGCAGCAGCAGCAGCAGAATCTAGCAGCAGCTAGCACCAGCTGGCAGCAGCAATCAGCAGCAGCAGCAGCAGCAGCAGCAGCAGCAGCAGCAGCAGCAGCAGCTAGCATCAGCAGCTAGCAGCAGCAGCAGCTACCAGAAGCAGCAGCTAGCAGAAGCAAGCAGCGGCAGCAGCAGCAGCAGCAGCAGTGCTGTTGGCAGCACCTAGCAGCAGCTAGCAGCAGCAGCTGGCAGAAGCTAGCAGCAGCTAGCAGCAGCGGCAGCAGCAGCAGCTGGCAGCAAGAGCAAGCAGCAGCTGGCAGCAGCTAGCTGCAGCTGGCAGCAACAGCAGCAGATAGCAGCAGCAGCTAGCAGCAGCAGCAGCACCTAGCAGTAATAGCAGCAGCTAGCAGCAGCAGCAGTAGCAGCTGGCAGCTAGCAGAAGCAAGCAGCAGCAGCAGTAGCAGCTAGCAGCATCTGGCAGCAGCTAGCTGAAGCAGGAGCTAGCAGCAGCAGCAGCTAGCAGAAGCAGCAGCTAGCAGCAGCAGTAGCTGGCAGCAGCTAGCAGCAGCTAGCAGAAGCTAGCAGAAGCAAGCAGCAGCAGCAGCAGCAGCAGCAGCAGAATCTAGCAACAGCAGCAGCAGAATCTAGCAGCAGCTGACAGCAGCTAGCTAGCTAGCTAGCTAGCAGCAGCAGCAGCAGCAGCAGCAGAAGCAGCAGCAGCAGCAGAAGCAGCAGCAGCATCAGCAGCAGCAGCAGCAGCAGCAGCTAGCAGCAGCGGCTAGCAGAAGCAGCAGCTAGCAGCAGCAGTAGCAGCAGCATCTAGCAGAAGCAGCTAGCAGCAGCAGTAGGAGCAGCAGCAGCAGCAGCAGCAGCAGCAGCAGCAGCAGCCGCAGCAGACTCTAGCAGCAGCCAGCACCAGCTGGCAGAAGCAAGCAGCAGCTAGCAGCTGGCAGCAGGAGCAAGCAGCAGTAGCAGCATCCAGCAGCAGCTGGCAGGAGCTAGCATCAGCTGGTAGCAGAAGCAGCAGCAGCAGCTGGTAGCAGCAGCAGCACCTAGCAGTAATAGCAGCGGCTAGAAGCAGCAGCAGCAGCTGGCAGCTAGCAGAAGCAAGCAGCTAGCAGCAGCAGCAGCTAGCAGAAGCAAGCAGCAGCAGAAGTAGCAGCTAGCAGCAGCTGGCAGCAGCAGCTAGCAGAAGCAAGTGCTAGCAGAAGCAGCAGCTAGCAGCAGCTGGCAGCAGCTGGCAGCAGTTAGCAGCAGCCACAGCAGTAGCAGCAGTAGCAGCAGCAGCAGCGGCGGCAGCAGAAGCAGCAGCAGCAGAATCTAGCAGCAGCTGGCAGCAGCTAGCAGCAGCTGGCAGCAGCAGCAGCAGCTAGCAGCAGCTGGCAGAAGCTAGCAGCAATAGCAGCAGCAGCAGCTGGCAGCAGGAGCAAGCAGCAGTAGCAGCAGCTAGCTGCAGCTGGTAGCAGTGGCAGCCGCAGCAGCAGCAGCAGCTGGCAGCAGCTAGCAGCAGCAGCAGCCGCAGCAGCACCAGCAGCGAGCAGAAGCTGGCAGCAGCAGCAGCAGCAGCAGCAGCAGCAGCAGCAGCAGCAGCAGCAGCAGCAGCAGCAGCAGCAGCAGCAGCAGCAGCAGCAGCAGCAGCAGCAGCAGCAGCAGCAGCAGCAGCAGCAGCAGCAGCAGCAGCAGCAGCAGCAGCAGCAGCAGCAGCAGCAGCAGCAGCAGCATCAGCAGCAGCAGCAGCAGCAGCAGCAGGAGCAGCAGCAGCAGCAGTAGCAGCAGCTAGCAGCAGCAGCAGCAGCAGCAGCAGCAGCAGCAGCAGCAGCAGCTAGCAGAAGCAGCAGCTAGCAGCAGCAGTAGCAGCAGCAGCAGCTAGCAGAAGCAGCTAGCAGCAGCAGCAGCAGCAGCAGCAGCAGCAGCAGCAGCAGCAGCAGCAGCAGAAGCAGCAGCAGCATCAGCAGCAGTAGCAGCAGGAGCAGGAGCAGCAGCAGCAGCAGAATCTAGCAGCAGCTAGCACCAGCTGGCAGCAGCAATCAGCAGCAGCAGCAGCAGCAGCAGCAGCAGCAGCAGCAGCAGCAGCAGCAGCAGCAGCAGCAGCAGCAGCAGCAGCAGCAGCAGCAGCAGCAGCAGCAGCAGCAGCAGCAGCAGCAGCAGCAGCAGCAGCAGCAGCAGCAGCACCTAGCAGTAATAGCAGCAGCTTGCAGCAGCAACAGCTAGCAGCAGCTAGCATCAGCAGCTAGCAGCAGCAGCAGCAGCTAGCAGAAGCAGCAGCAGCAGCTGGCAGCAGCTAGCAGCAGCTAGCAGCAGCAGCAGCTGCAGCTAGCAGCAGCACCTAGCAGTAATAGCAGCAGCTAGCAGCAGCAGCAGCAGCAGCTAACAGCAGCAGCAGCAGCAGCTGGCAGCAGCTTGCAGCAGCAGCTAGCATCAGCAACTAGCAGTCGCAGCAGCTAGCAGAAGCAGCAGCTAGCAGCCGCAGCAACTAGCAGCAGCAGCAGCAACAGCAGCTGGCAGCAGCTAGCAGCAGCAGCAGCAGCAGCAGCAGCAGCAGCAGCAGCAGCAGCAGCTGGCAGCAGGAGCAAGCAGCAGCTAGCTCCAACTGGTAGCAGCAGCAGCAGCAGCAGCAGCAGCAGCAGCAGCAGCAGCAGCAGCAGCAGCAGCAGCAGCAGCTACCAGAAGCAGCAGCTAGCAGAAGCAAGCAGCGGCAGCAGCAGCAGCAGCAGCAGTGCTGTTGGCAGCACCTAGCAGCAGCTAGCAGCAGCAGCTGGCAGAAGCTAGCAGCAGCTAGCAGCAGCAGCAGCAGCAGCAGCAGCAGCAGCAGCAGCAGCAGCAGCAGCTGGCAGCAAGAGCAAGCAGCAGCTGGCAGCAGCTAGCTGCAGCTGGCAGCAACAGCAGCAGATAGCAGCAGCAGCTAGCAGCAGCAGCAGCACCTAGCAGTAATAGCAGCAGCTAGCAGCAGCAGCAGTAGCAGCTGGCAGCTAGCAGAAGCAAGCAGCAGCAGCAGTAGCAGCTAGCAGCATCTGGCAGCAGCTAGCTGAAGCAGGAGCTAGCAGCAGCAGCAGCTAGCAGAAGCAGCAGCTAGCAGCAGCAGTAGCTGGCAGCAGCTAGCAGCAGCTAGCAGAAGCTAGCAGAAGCAAGCAGCAGCAGCAGCAGCAGCAGCAGCAGAATCTAGCAACAGCAGCAGCAGAATCTAGCAGCAGCTGACAGCAGCTAGCTAGCTAGCTAGCTAGCAGCAGCAGCAGCAGCAGCAGCAGCAGCAGCAGCAGCAGAAGCAGCAGCAGCAGCAGAAGCAGCAGCAGCATCAGCAGCAGCAGCAGCAGCAGCAGCAGCAGCTAGCAGCAGCGGCTAGCAGAAGCAGCAGCTAGCAGCAGCAGTAGCAGCAGCATCTAGCAGAAGCAGCTAGCAGCAGCAGTAGGAGCAGCAGCAGCAACAGCAGCAGCAGCAGCAGCAGCAGCCGCAGCAGACTCTAGCAGCAGCCAGCACCAGCTGGCAGAAGCAAGCAGCAGCTAGCAGCTGGCAGCAGGAGCAAGCAGCAGTAGCAGCATCCAGCAGCAGCTGGCAGGAGCTAGCATCAGCTGGTAGCAGAAGCAGCAGCAGCAGCTGGTAGCAGCAGCAGCAGCTAGCAGCAGCAGCAGCAGCATAAGCTAGCAGCAGCAGCACCTAGCAGTAATAGCAGCGGCTAGAAGCAGCACAGCAGCTGGCAGCTAGCAGAAGCAAGCAGCTAGCAGCAGCAGCAGCTAGCAGAAGCAAGCAGCAGCAGAAGTAGCAGCTAGCAGCAGCTGGCAGCAGCAGCTAGCAGAAGCAAGTGCTAGCAGAAGCAGCAGCTAGCAGCAGCTGGCAGCAGCTGGCAGCAGTTAGCAGCAGCCACAGCAGTAGCAGCAGTAGCAGCAGCAGCAGCGGCGGCAGCAGAAGCAGCAGCAGCAGAATCTAGCAGCAGCTGGCAGCAGCTAGCAGCAGCTGGCAGCAGCAGCAGCAGCTAGCAGCAGCTGGCAGAAGCTAGCAGCAGTAGCAGCAGCAGCAGCTGGCAGCAGGAGCAAGCAGCAGTAGCAGCAGCTAGCTGCAGCTGGTAGCAGCGGCAGCCGCAGCAGCTAGCAGCAGCAGCAGCTAGCAGCAGCAGCAGCAGCAGCAGCAGCAGCAGAAGCAGCAGCAGCAGCAGCAGCAGCAGCAGAAGCAGCAGCAGCAGCAGCAGCGGCAGCAGCAGCAGCAGCAGCAGCAGCTAGCAGCAGCAGCAGCTAGCAGAAGCAGCAGCTAGCAGCAGCAGCAGTAGCTGCCAGCAGCTAGCAGCAGCAGCAGCTGCAGCTAGCAGCAGCAGCACTTAGCAGTAATAGCAGCAGCTAGCAGCAGCAGCAGCTAACAGCAGCAGCAGCAGCTAGCAGCAGCAGCTAGCATCAGCAGCTAGCATCAGCAGCAGCTAGCAGAAGCAGCAGCTAGCAGCCACAGCAACTAGCAGCAGCAGCAGCAACAGCAGCTGGCAGCAGCTAGCAGCAGCAGCCGCAGCAGCAGCAGCACAAGCAGCAGCAGCAGCTGGCAGCAGCAGCTAGCAGCAGCAGCAGCAGTAGCAGCTAGCAGCAGCTGGCAGCAGCAGCAGTAGCAGCAGCAGCTAGCAGCAGCAGCAGATAGCAGAAGCACCAGCTAGCAGCAGCAGCTAGAAGAAGCAGCAGCTAGCAGCAGGAGCAGCTGGCAGCAGCAAGCAGCGGCAGCAGCTAGCAGCAGCAGCAGAAGCAGCTAGCAGAAGCAGCAGCAGCAGCTAGCAGAAGCAAGCAGCAGCAGAAGTAGCAGCTAGCAGCAGCTGGCAGCAGCAGCTAGCAGAAGCAGCAGCTAGCAGCAGCAGCAGCAGCAGCAGCTGGCAGCAGCTGGCAGCAGTTAGCAGCAGCCACAGCAGTAGCAGCAGTAGCAGCAGCAGCAGCAGCGGCGGCAGCAGAAGCAGCAGCAGCAGCAGTATCTAGCAGCAGCAGCTAGCAGCAGCTGGCAGAAGATAGCAGCAGCTGGCAGCAGTAGCAGCAGCAGCTGGCAGCAGCAGCAGCAGCTGGCAGCAGTAGCAGCAGCAGCTGGCAGCAGCAGCAGCAGCAGCAGCAGCAGCAGCAGCAGCAGCAGCAGCAGCAGCAGCAGCAGCAGAAGCAGCAGCAGCAGCAGCAGAAGCAGCAGCAGCATCAGCAGCAGTAGCAGCAGCAGCAGCAGCAGCAGCAGCAGCAGCAGCAGCAGCAGCAGCAGCAGCAGCAGCAGCAGCAGCAGCAGCATAAGCTAGCAGCAGCAGCACCTAGCAGTAATAGCAGTGGCTAGAAGCAGCAGCAGCAGCTGGCAGCTAGCAGAAGCAAGCAGCAGCAGCAGTAGCAGCTAGCGGCAACTGGCAGCAGCTAGCAGAAGCAGCAGCTAGCAGCAGCAGCAGCTAGCAGAAGCAAGCAGCAGCAGAAGTAGCAGCTAGCAGCAGCTGGCAGCAGCAGCTAGCAGAAGCAAGTGCTAGCAGAAGCAGCAGCTAGCAGCAGCTGGCAGCAGCTGGCAGCAGCTGGCAGCAGTTAGCAGCAGCCACAGCAGTAGCAGCAGTAGCAGCAGCAGCAGCGGCGGCAGCAGAAGCAGCAGCAGCAGAATCTAGCAGCAGCTGGCAGCAGCTAGCAGCAGCTGGCAGCAGCAGCAGCAGCAGCAGCTAGCAGCAGCTGGCAGAAGCTAGCAGCAGTAGCAGCAGCAGCAGCTGGCAGCAGGAGCAAGCAGCAGTAGCAGCAGCTAGCTGCAGCTGGTAGCAGTGGCAGCCGCAGCAGCAGCTAGCAGCAGCAGCAGCCGCAGCAGCACCAGCAGCGAGCAGAAGCTGGCAGCAGCAGCAGCAGCAGCAGCAGCAGCAGCAGCAGCAGCAGCAGCAGCAGCAGCAGCAGCAGCAGCAGCAGCAGCAGCAGCAGCAGCAGCAGCAGCAGCAGCAGCAGCAGCAGCAGCAGCAGCAGCAGCAGCAGCAGCAGCAGCAGCAGCAGCAGCAGCTAGCAGAAGCAGCAGCTAGCAGCAGCAGTAGCAGCAGCAGCTAGCAGAAGCAGCTAGCAGCAGCAGTAGGAGCAGCAGCTAGCAGCAGCAGCAGCAGCAGCAGCAGCAGCAGCAGAAGCAGCAGCAGCAGCAGCAGCAGCGGCAGCAGCAGCAGCAGCAGCAGCAGCAGCAGCAGCTAGCAGCAGCAGCAGCTAGCAGAAGCAGCAGCTAGCAGCAGCAGCAGTAGCTGCCAGCAGCTAGCAGCAGCAGCACTTAGCAGTAATAGCAGCAGCTAGCAGCAGCAGCTAACAGCAGCAGCAGCAGCTAGCAGCAGCAGCTAGCATCAGCAGCTAGCATCAGCAGCAGCTAGCAGAAGCAGCAGCTAGCAGCCACAGCAACTAGCAGCAGCAGCAGCAACAGCAGCTGGCAGCAGCTAGCAGCAGCAGCAGCAGCAGCAGCAGCAGCAGCACCAGCAGCAGCAGCAGCACCAGCAGCAGCAGCAGCAGCAGCTGGCAGCAGGAGCAAGCAGCAGTAGCAGCAGCTAGCGGCAGCTAGCTCCAACTGGTAGCAGCAGCAGCAGCAGCACCTAGCAGTAATAGCAGCAGCAGCAGCTAGCAGCAGCAGCAGCAGCAGTAGCAGCTAGCAGCAGCTGGCAGCAGCAGCAGTAGCAGCAGCAGCTAGCAGCAGCAGCAGCAGATAGCAGAAGCAGCAGCTAGAAGAAGCAGCAGCTAGCAGCAGGAGCAGCTGGCAGCAGCAAGCAGCGGCAGCAGCTAGCAGCAGCAGCAGAAGCAGCTAGCAGAAGCAGCAGCAGCAGCAGCTAGCAGAAGCAAGCAGCAGCAGAAGTAGCAGCTAGCAGCAGCTGGCAGCAGCAGCTAGCAGAAGCAGCAGCTAGCAGCAGCAGCAGCAGCAGCAGCTGGCAGCAGCTGGCAGCAGTTAGCAGCAGCCACAGCAGTAGCAGCAGCAGCAGCAGCGGCGGCAGCAGAAGCAGCAGCAGCAGCAGAATCTAGCAGCAGCAGCTAGCAGCAGCTGGCAGAAGATAGCAGCAGCTGGCAGCAGTAGCAGCAGCAGCTGGCAGCAGCAGCAGCAGCAGCAGCAGCAGCAGCAGCAGCAGCAGCAGCAGCAGCAGCAGCAGCAGCAGCAGCAGCAGCAGCAGCAGCAGCAGAAGCAGCAGCAGCAGCAGAAGCAGCAGCAGCATCAGCAGCAGTAGCAGCAGCAGCATCAGCAGCAGCAGCAGCAGCAGCAGCAGCAGCTAGCATCAGCAGCTAGCAGCAGCAGCAGCTACCAGAAGCAGCAGCTAGCAGAAGCAAGCAGCGGCAGCAGCAGCAGTGCTGTTGGCAGCACCTAGCAGCAGCTAGCAGCAGCAGCTGGCAGAAGCTAGCAGCAGCTAGCAGCAGCGGCAGCAGCAGCAGCTGGCAGCAAGAGCAAGCAGCAGCTGGCAGCAGCTAGCTGCAGCTGGCAGCAACAGCAGCAGATAGCAGCAGCAGCTAGCAGCAGCAGCAGCACCTAGCAGTAATAGCAGCAGCTAGCAGCAGCAGCAGTAGCAGCTGGCAGCTAGCAGAAGCAAGCAGCAGCAGCAGCAGTAGCAGCTAGCAGCATCTGGCAGCAGCTAGCTGAAGCAGGAGCTAGCAGCAGCAGCAGCTAGCAGAAGCAGCAGCTAGCAGCAGCAGTAGCTGGCAGCAGCTAGCAGCAGCTAGCAGAAGCTAGCAGAAGCAAGCAGCAGCAGCAGCAGCAGCAGCAGCAGAATCTAGCAACAGCAGCAGCAGAATCTAGCAGCAGCTGACAGCAGCTAGCTAGCTAGCTAGCTAGCAGCAGCAGCAGCAGCAGCAGCAGCAGCAGCAGCAGCAGCAGCAGAAGCAGCAGCAGCAGCAGAAGCAGCAGCAGCATCAGCAGCAGCAGCAGCAGCAGCAGCAGCAGCTAGCAGCAGCGGCTAGCAGAAGCAGCAGCTAGCAGCAGCAGTAGCAGCAGCATCTAGCAGAAGCAGCTAGCAGCAGCAGTAGGAGCAGCAGCAGCAACAGCAGCAGCAGCAGCAGCAGCAGCCGCAGCAGACTCTAGCAGCAGCCAGCACCAGCTGGCAGAAGCAAGCAGCAGCTAGCAGCTGGCAGCAGGAGCAAGCAGCAGTAGCAGCATCCAGCAGCAGCTGGCAGGAGCTAGCATCAGCTGGTAGCAGAAGCAGCAGCAGCAGCTGGTAGCAGCAGCAGCAGCTAGCAGCAGCAGCAGCAGCATAAGCTAGCAGCAGCAGCACCTAGCAGTAATAGCAGCGGCTAGAAGCAGCACAGCAGCTGGCAGCTAGCAGAAGCAAGCAGCTAGCAGCAGCAGCAGCTAGCAGAAGCAAGCAGCAGCAGAAGTAGCAGCTAGCAGCAGCTGGCAGCAGCAGCTAGCAGAAGCAAGTGCTAGCAGAAGCAGCAGCTAGCAGCAGCTGGCAGCAGCTGGCAGCAGTTAGCAGCAGCCACAGCAGTAGCAGCAGTAGCAGCAGCAGCAGCGGCGGCAGCAGAAGCAGCAGCAGCAGAATCTAGCAGCAGCTGGCAGCAGCTAGCAGCAGCTGGCAGCAGCAGCAGCAGCTAGCAGCAGCTGGCAGAAGCTAGCAGCAGTAGCAGCAGCAGCAGCTGGCAGCAGGAGCAAGCAGCAGTAGCAGCAGCTAGCTGCAGCTGGTAGCAGCGGCAGCCGCAGCAGCTAGCAGCAGCAGCAGCTAGCAGCAGCAGCAGCAGCAGCAGCAGCAGCAGAAGCAGCAGCAGCAGCAGCAGCAGCAGCAGCAGCAGAAGCAGCAGCAGCAGCAGCAGCGGCAGCAGCAGCAGCAGCAGCAGCAGCTAGCAGCAGCAGCAGCTAGCAGAAGCAGCAGCTAGCAGCAGCAGCAGTAGCTGCCAGCAGCTAGCAGCAGCAGCAGCTGCAGCTAGCAGCAGCAGCACTTAGCAGTAATAGCAGCAGCTAGCAGCAGCAGCAGCTAACAGCAGCAGCAGCAGCTAGCAGCAGCAGCTAGCATCAGCAGCTAGCATCAGCAGCAGCTAGCAGAAGCAGCAGCTAGCAGCCACAGCAACTAGCAGCAGCAGCAGCAACAGCAGCTGGCAGCAGCTAGCAGCAGCAGCCGCAGCAGCAGCAGCACAAGCAGCAGCAGCAGCTGGCAGCAGCAGCTAGCAGCAGCAGCAGCAGTAGCAGCTAGCAGCAGCTGGCAGCAGCAGCAGTAGCAGCAGCAGCTAGCAGCAGCAGCAGATAGCAGAAGCACCAGCTAGCAGCAGCAGCTAGAAGAAGCAGCAGCTAGCAGCAGGAGCAGCTGGCAGCAGCAAGCAGCGGCAGCAGCTAGCAGCAGCAGCAGAAGCAGCTAGCAGAAGCAGCAGCAGCAGCTAGCAGAAGCAAGCAGCAGCAGAAGTAGCAGCTAGCAGCAGCTGGCAGCAGCAGCTAGCAGAAGCAGCAGCTAGCAGCAGCAGCAGCAGCAGCAGCTGGCAGCAGCTGGCAGCAGCTGGCAGCAGTTAGCAGCAGCCACAGCAGTAGCAGCAGTAGCAGCAGCAGCAGCAGCGGCGGCAGCAGAAGCAGCAGCAGCAGCAGTATCTAGCAGCAGCAGCTAGCAGCAGCTGGCAGAAGATAGCAGCAGCTGGCAGCAGTAGCAGCAGCAGCTGGCAGCAGCAGCAGCAGCTGGCAGCAGTAGCAGCAGCAGCTGGCAGCAGCAGCAGCAGCAGCAGCAGCAGCAGCAGCAGCAGCAGCAGCAGCAGCAGCAGCAGCAGCAGCAGCAGCAGCAGCAGAAGCAGCAGCAGCAGCAGCAGAAGCAGCAGCAGCATCAGCAGCAGTAGCAGCAGCAGCAGCAGCAGCAGCAGCAGCAGCAGCAGCAGCAGCAGCAGCAGCAGCAGCAGCAGCAGCAGCATAAGCTAGCAGCAGCAGCACCTAGCAGTAATAGCAGTGGCTAGAAGCAGCAGCAGCAGCTGGCAGCTAGCAGAAGCAAGCAGCAGCAGCAGTAGCAGCTAGCGGCAACTGGCAGCAGCTAGCAGAAGCAGCAGCTAGCAGCAGCAGCAGCTAGCAGAAGCAAGCAGCAGCAGAAGTAGCAGCTAGCAGCAGCTGGCAGCAGCAGCTAGCAGAAGCAAGTGCTAGCAGAAGCAGCAGCTAGCAGCAGCTGGCAGCAGCTGGCAGCAGCTGGCAGCAGTTAGCAGCAGCCACAGCAGTAGCAGCAGTAGCAGCAGCAGCAGCGGCGGCAGCAGAAGCAGCAGCAGCAGAATCTAGCAGCAGCTGGCAGCAGCTAGCAGCAGCTGGCAGCAGCAGCAGCAGCAGCTAGCAGCAGCTGGCAGAAGCTAGCAGCAGTAGCAGCAGCAGCAGCTGGCAGCAGGAGCAAGCAGCAGTAGCAGCAGCTAGCTGCAGCTGGTAGCAGTGGCAGCCGCAGCAGCAGCTAGCAGCAGCAGCAGCCGCAGCAGCACCAGCAGCGAGCAGAAGCTGGCAGCAGCAGCAGCAGCAGCAGCAGCAGCAGCAGCAGCAGCAGCAGCAGCAGCAGCAGCAGCAGCAGCAGCAGCAGCAGCAGCAGCAGCAGCAGCAGCAGCAGCAGCAGCAGCAGCTAGCAGAAGCAGCAGCTAGCAGCAGCAGTAGCAGCAGCAGCTAGCAGAAGCAGCTAGCAGCAGCAGTAGGAGCAGCAGCTAGCAGCAGCAGCAGCAGCAGCAGCAGCAGCAGCAGCAGCAGCAGAAGCAGCAGCAGCAGCAGCAGCAGCGGCAGCAGCAGCAGCAGCAGCAGCAGCAGCAGCAGCTAGCAGCAGCAGCAGCTAGCAGAAGCAGCAGCTAGCAGCAGCAGCAGTAGCTGCCAGCAGCTAGCAGCAGCAGCACTTAGCAGTAATAGCAGCAGCTAGCAGCAGCAGCAGCTAACAGCAGCAGCAGCAGCTAGCAGCAGCAGCTAGCATCAGCAGCTAGCATCAGCAGCAGCTAGCAGAAGCAGCAGCTAGCAGCCACAGCAACTAGCAGCAGCAGCAGCAACAGCAGCTGGCAGCAGCTAGCAGCAGCAGCAGCAGCAGCAGCAGCAGCAGCAGCAGCACCAGCAGCAGCAGCAGCACCAGCAGCAGCAGCAGCAGCAGCTGGCAGCAGGAGCAAGCAGCAGTAGCAGCAGCTAGCGGCAGCTAGCTCCAACTGGTAGCAGCAGCAGCAGCAGCACCTAGCAGTAATAGCAGCAGCAGCAGCTAGCAGCAGCAGCAGCAGCAGTAGCAGCTAGCAGCAGCTGGCAGCAGCAGCAGTAGCAGCAGCAGCTAGCAGCAGCAGCAGCAGATAGCAGAAGCAGCAGCTAGAAGAAGCAGCAGCTAGCAGCAGGAGCAGCTGGCAGCAGCAAGCAGCGGCAGCAGCTAGCAGCAGCAGCAGAAGCAGCTAGCAGAAGCAGCAGCAGCAGCAGCTAGCAGAAGCAAGCAGCAGCAGAAGTAGCAGCTAGCAGCAGCTGGCAGCAGCAGCTAGCAGAAGCAGCAGCTAGCAGCAGCAGCAGCAGCAGCAGCTGGCAGCAGCTGGCAGCAGTTAGCAGCAGCCACAGCAGTAGCAGCAGCAGCAGCAGCGGCGGCAGCAGAAGCAGCAGCAGCAGCAGAATCTAGCAGCAGCAGCTAGCAGCAGCTGGCAGAAGATAGCAGCAGCTGGCAGCAGTAGCAGCAGCAGCTGGCAGCAGCAGCAGCAGCAGCAGCAGCAGCAGCAGCAGCAGCAGCAGCAGCAGCAGCAGCAGCAGCAGCAGCAGCAGCAGCAGAAGCAGCAGCAGCAGCAGAAGCAGCAGCAGCATCAGCAGCAGTAGCAGCAGCAGCATCAGCAGCAGCAGCAGCAGCAGCAGCAGCAGCTAGCATCAGCAGCTAGCAGCAGCAGCAGCTACCAGAAGCAGCAGCTAGCAGAAGCAAGCAGCGGCAGCAGCAGCAGTGCTGTTGGCAGCACCTAGCAGCAGCTAGCAGCAGCAGCTGGCAGAAGCTAGCAGCAGCTAGCAGCAGCGGCAGCAGCAGCAGCTGGCAGCAAGAGCAAGCAGCAGCTGGCAGCAGCTAGCTGCAGCTGGCAGCAACAGCAGCAGATAGCAGCAGCAGCTAGCAGCAGCAGCAGCACCTAGCAGTAATAGCAGCAGCTAGCAGCAGCAGCAGTAGCAGCTGGCAGCTAGCAGAAGCAAGCAGCAGCAGCAGCAGTAGCAGCTAGCAGCATCTGGCAGCAGCTAGCTGAAGCAGGAGCTAGCAGCAGCAGCAGCTAGCAGAAGCAGCAGCTAGCAGCAGCAGTAGCTGGCAGCAGCTAGCAGCAGCTAGCAGAAGCTAGCAGAAGCAAGCAGCAGCAGCAGCAGCAGCAGCAGCAGCAGCAGCAGCAGCAGCAGCAGCAGCAGCAGCAGCAGCAGCAGCAGCAGCAGCAGCAGAATCTAGCAACAGCAGCAGCAGAATCTAGCAGCAGCAGCAGAAGCAGCAGCAGCAGCAGAAGCAGCAGCAGCATCAGCAGCAGCAGCAGCAGCAGCAGCAGCAGCAGCAGCAGCATCAGCAGCAGCAGCAGCAGCAGCAGCTAGCAGCAGCGGCTAGCAGAAGCAGCAGCTAGCAGCAGCAGTAGCAGCAGCATCTAGCAGAAGCAGCTAGCAGCAGCAGTAGGAGCAGCAGCAGCAGCAGCAGCAGCCGCAGCAGACTCTAGCAGCAGCCAGCACCAGCTGGCAGAAGCAAGCAGCAGCTAGCAGCTGGCAGCAGGAGCAAGCAGCAGTAGCAGCATCCAGCAGCAGCTGGCAGGAGCTAGCATCAGCTGGTAGCAGAAGCAGCAGCAGCAGCCGGTAGCAGCAGCAGCAGCTAGCAGCAGCAGCAGCACCTAGCAGTAATAGCAGCGGCTGGAAGCAGCAGCAGCAGCTGGCAGCTAGCAGAAGCAAGCAGCTAGCAGCAGCAGCAGCTAGCAGAAGCAAGCAGCAGCAGAAGTAGCAGCTAGCAGCAGCTGGCAGCAGCAGCTAGCAGAAGCAAGTGCTAGCAGAAGCAGCAGCTAGCAGCAGCTGGCAGCAGCTGGCAGCAGATAGCAGCAGCCACAGCAGTAGCAGCAGTAGCAGCAGCAGCAGCGGCGGCAGCAGAAGCAGCAGCAGCAGAATCTAGCAGCAGCTGGCAGCAGCTAGCAGCAGCTGGCAGCAGCAGCAGCAGCTAGCAGCAGCTGGCAGAAGCTAGCAGCAGTAGCAGCAGCAGCAGCTGGCAGCAGGAGCAAGCAGCAGTAGCAGCAGCTAGCTGCAGCAGCCGGTAGCAGCAGCAGCAGCTAGCAGCAGCAGCAGCACCTAGCAGTAATAGCAGCGGCTAGAAGCAGCAGCAGCAGCTGGCAGCTAGCAGAAGCAAGCAGCTAGCAGCAGCAGCAGCTAGCAGAAGCAAGCAGCAGCAGAAGTAGCAGCTAGCAGCAGCTGGCAGCAGCAGCTAGCAGAAGCAAGTGCTAGCAGAAGCAGCAGCTAGCAGCAGCTGGCAGCAGCTGGCAGCAGATAGCAGCAGCCACAGCAGTAGCAGCAGTAGCAGCAGCAGCAGCGGCGGCAGCAGAAGCAGCAGCAGCAGAATCTAGCAGCAGCTGGCAGCAGCTAGCAGCAGCTGGCAGCAGCAGCAGCAGCTAGCAGCAGCTGGCAGAAGCTAGCAGCAGTAGCAGCAGCAGCAGCTGGCAGCAGGAGCAAGCAGCAGTAGCAGCAGCTAGCTGCAGCTGGTAGCAGTGGCAGCCGCAGCAGCAGCAGCAGCTGGCAGCAGCTAGCAGCAGCAGCAGCCGCAGCAGCACCAGCAGCGAGCAGAAGCTGGCAGCAGCAGCAGCAGCAGCAGCAGCAGCAGCAGCAGCAGCAGCAGCAGCAGCAGCAGCAGCAGCAGCAGCAGCAGCAGCAGCAGCACTTAGCAGTAATAGCAGCAGCTAGCAGCAGCAGCAGCTAACAGCAGCAGCAGCAGCTAGCAGCAGCAGCTAGCATCAGCAGCTAGCATCAGCAGCAGCTAGCAGAAGCAGCAGCTAGCAGCCACAGCAACTAGCAGCAGCAGCAGCAACAGCAGCTGGCAGCAGCTAGCAGCAGCAGCAGCAGCAGCAGCAGCAGCACAAGCAGCAGCAGCAGCTGGCAGCAGGAGCAAGCAGCAGTAGCAGCAGCTAGCAGCAGCTAGCTCCAACTGGTAGCAGCAGCAGCAGCAGCAGCACCTAGCAGTAATAGCAGCAGCAGCAGCTAGCAGCAGCAGCAGCAGTAGCAGCTAGCAGCAGCTGGCAGCAGCAGCAGTAGCAGCAGCAGCTAGCAGCAGCAGCAGATAGCAGAAGCAGCAGCTAGCAGCAGCAGCTAGAAGAAGCAGCAGCTAGCAGCAGGAGCAGCTGGCAGCAGCAAGCAGCGGCAGCAGCTAGCAGCAGCAGCAGAAGCAGCTAGCAGAAGCAGCAGAAGCAGCTAGCAGAAGCAAGCAGCAGCAGAAGTAGCAGCTAGCAGCAGCTGGCAGCAGCAGCTAGCAGAAGCAGCAGCTAGCAGCAGCAGCAGCAGCAGCAGCTGGCAGCAGCTGGCAGCAGTTAGCAGCAGCCACAGCAGTAGCAGCAGTAGCAGCAGCAGCAGCAGCGGCGGCAGCAGAAGCAGCAGCAGCAGCAGTATCTAGCAGCAGCAGCTAGCAGCAGCTGGCAGAAGATAGCAGCAGCTGGCAGCAGTAGCAGCAGCAGCTGGCAGCAGCAGCAGCAGCTGGCAGCAGTAGCAGCAGCAGCTGGCAGCAGCAGCAGCAGCAGCAGCAGCAGCAGCAGCAGCAGCAGCAGCAGCAGCAGCAGCAGAAGCAGCAGCAGCAGCAGCAGAAGCAGCAGCAGCATCAGCAGCAGTAGCAGCAGCAGCATCAGCAGCAGCAGCAGCAGCAGCAGCAGCAGCAGCAGCAGCATAAGCTAGCAGCAGCAGCACCTAGCAGTAATAGCAGTGGCTAGAAGCAGCAGCAGCAGCTGGCAGCTAGCAGAAGCAAGCAGCAGCAGCAGTAGCAGCTAGCGGCAACTGGCAGCAGCTAGCAGAAGCAGCAGCTAGCAGCAGCAGCAGCTAGCAGAAGCAAGCAGCAGCAGAAGTAGCAGCTAGCAGCAGCTGGCAGCAGCAGCTAGCAGAAGCAAGTGCTAGCAGAAGCAGCAGCTAGCAGCAGCTGGCAGCAGCTGGCAGCAGCTGGCAGCAGCTGGCAGCAGTTAGCAGCAGCCACAGCAGTAGCAGCAGTAGCAGCAGCAGCAGCGGCGGCAGCAGAAGCAGCAGCAGCAGAATCTAGCAGCAGCTGGCAGCAGCTAGCAGCAGCTGGCAGCAGCAGCAGCAGCAGCTAGCAGCAGCTGGCAGAAGCTAGCAGCAGTAGCAGCAGCAGCAGCTGGCAGCAGGAGCAAGCAGCAGTAGCAGCAGCTAGCTGCAGCTGGTAGCAGTGGCAGCCGCAGCAGCAGCTAGCAGCAGCAGCAGCCGCAGCAGCACCAGCAGCGAGCAGAAGCTGGCAGCAGCAGCAGCAGCAGCAGCAGCAGCAGCAGCAGCAGCAGCAGCAGCAGCAGCAGCAGCAGCAGCAGCAGCAGCAGCAGCAGCAGCAGCAGCTAGCAGAAGCAGCAGCTAGCAGCAGCAGTAGCAGCAGCAGCTAGCAGAAGCAGCTAGCAGCAGCAGTAGGAGCAGCAGCTAGCAGCAGCAGCAGCAGCAGCAGCAGAAGCAGCAGCAGCAGCAGCAGCAGCGGCAGCAGCAGCAGCAGCAGCAGTAGCAGCAGCTAGCAGCAGCAGCAGCTAGCAGAAGCAGCAGCTAGCAGCAGCAGCAGTAGCTGCCAGCAGCTAGCAGCAGCAGCACTTAGCAGTAATAGCAGCAGCTAGCAGCAGCAGCAGCTAACAGCAGCAGCAGCAGCTAGCAGCAGCAGCTAGCATCAGCAGCTAGCATCAGCAGCAGCTAGCAGAAGCAGCAGCTAGCAGCCACAGCAACTAGCAGCAGCAGCAGCAACAGCAGCTGGCAGCAGCTAGCAGCAGCAGCAGCAGCAGCAGCAGCAGCAGCACCAGCAGCAGCAGCAGCACCAGCAGCAGCAGCAGCAGCAGCTGGCAGCAGGAGCAAGCAGCAGTAGCAGCAGCTAGCGGCAGCTAGCTCCAACTGGTAGCAGCAGCAGCAGCAGCACCTAGCAGTAATAGCAGCAGCAGCAGCTAGCAGCAGCAGCAGCAGTAGCAGCTAGCAGCAGCTGGCAGCAGCAGCAGTAGCAGCAGCAGCTAGCAGCAGCAGCAGCAGATAGCAGAAGCAGCAGCTAGAAGAAGCAGCAGCTAGCAGCAGGAGCAGCTGGCAGCAGCAAGCAGCGGCAGCAGCTAGCAGCAGCAGCAGAAGCAGCTAGCAGAAGCAGCAGCAGCAGCAGCTAGCAGAAGCAAGCAGCAGCAGAAGTAGCAGCTAGCAGCAGCTGGCAGCAGCAGCTAGCAGAAGCAGCAGCTAGCAGCAGCAGCAGCAGCAGCAGCTGGCAGCAGCTGGCAGCAGTTAGCAGCAGCCACAGCAGTAGCAGCAGCAGCAGCAGCGGCGGCAGCAGAAGCAGCAGCAGCAGCAGAATCTAGCAGCAGCAGCTGGCAGAAGATAGCAGCAGCTGGCAGCAGTAGCAGCAGCAGCTGGCAGCAGCAGCAGCAGCAGCAGCAGCAGCAGCAGCAGCAGCAGCAGCAGCAGCAGCAGCAGCAGCAGCAGCAGCAGCAGCAGCAGCAGCAGCAGCAGCAGCAGCAGCAGCAGCAGAAGCAGCAGCAGCAGCAGAAGCAGCAGCAGCATCAGCAGCAGTAGCAGCAGCAGCATCAGCAGCAGCAGCAGCAGCAGCAGCAGCAGCAGCAGCAGCTAGCATCAGCAGCTAGCAGCAGCAGCAGCTACCAGAAGCAGCAGCTAGCAGAAGCAAGCAGCGGCAGCAGCAGCAGCAGCAGCAGTGCTGTTGGCAGCACCTAGCAGCAGCTAGCAGCAGCAGCTGGCAGAAGCTAGCAGCAGCTAGCAGCAGCGGCAGCAGCAGCAGCTGGCAGCAAGAGCAAGCAGCAGCTGGCAGCAGCTAGCTGCAGCTGGCAGCAACAGCAGCAGATAGCAGCAGCAGCTAGCAGCAGCAGCAGCACCTAGCAGTAATAGCAGCAGCTAGCAGCAGCAGCAGTAGCAGCTGGCAGCTAGCAGAAGCAAGCAGCAGCAGCAGCAGTAGCAGCTAGCAGCATCTGGCAGCAGCTAGCTGAAGCAGGAGCTAGCAGCAGCAGCAGCTAGCAGAAGCAGCAGCTAGCAGCAGCAGTAGCTGGCAGCAGCTAGCAGCAGCTAGCAGAAGCTAGCAGAAGCAAGCAGCAGCAGCAGCAGCAGCAGCAGCAGCAGCAGCAGCAGCAGCAGCAGCAGCAGCAGCAGCAGCAGCAGCAGCAGCAGCAGCAGCAGCAGCAGCAGCAGCAGCAGCAGAATCTAGCAACAGCAGCAGCAGAATCTAGCAGCAGCAGCAGCAGCAGCAGCAGCAGCAGCAGCAGCAGCAGCAGCAGCAGCAGCAGCAGCAGCAGCAGAAGCAGCAGCAGCAGCAGAAGCAGCAGCAGCATCAGCAGCAGCAGCAGCAGCAGCAGCATCAGCAGCAGCAGCAGCAGCAGCTAGCAGCAGCGGCTAGCAGAAGCAGCAGCTAGCAGCAGCAGTAGCAGCAGCATCTAGCAGAAGCAGCTAGCAGCAGCAGTAGGAGCAGCAGCAGCAGCAGCAGCAGCAGCAGCAGCCGCAGCAGACTCTAGCAGCAGCCAGCACCAGCTGGCAGAAGCAAGCAGCAGCTAGCAGCTGGCAGCAGGAGCAAGCAGCAGTAGCAGCATCCAGCAGCAGCTGGCAGGAGCTAGCATCAGCTGGTAGCAGAAGCAGCAGCAGCAGCCGGTAGCAGCAGCAGCAGCTAGCAGCAGCAGCAGCACCTAGCAGTAATAGCAGCGGCTAGAAGCAGCAGCAGCAGCTGGCAGCTAGCAGAAGCAAGCAGCTAGCAGCAGCAGCAGCTAGCAGAAGCAAGCAGCAGCAGAAGTAGCAGCTAGCAGCAGCTGGCAGCAGCAGCTAGCAGAAGCAAGTGCTAGCAGAAGCAGCAGCTAGCAGCAGCTGGCAGCAGCTGGCAGCAGATAGCAGCAGCCACAGCAGTAGCAGCAGTAGCAGTAGCAGCAGCGGCGGCAGCAGAAGCAGCAGCAGCAGAATCTAGCAGCAGCTGGCAGCAGCTAGCAGCAGCTGGCAGCAGCAGCAGCAGCTAGCAGCAGCTGGCAGAAGCTAGCAGCAGTAGCAGCAGCAGCAGCTGGCAGCAGGAGCAAGCAGCAGTAGCAGCAGCTAGCTGCAGCAGCCGGTAGCAGCAGCAGCAGCTAGCAGCAGCAGCAGCACCTAGCAGTAATAGCAGCGGCTAGAAGCAGCAGCAGCAGCTGGCAGCTAGCAGAAGCAAGCAGCTAGCAGCAGCAGCAGCTAGCAGAAGCAAGCAGCAGCAGAAGTAGCAGCTAGCAGCAGCTGGCAGCAGCAGCTAGCAGAAGCAAGTGCTAGCAGAAGCAGCAGCTAGCAGCAGCTGGCAGCAGCTGGCAGCAGATAGCAGCAGCCACAGCAGTAGCAGCAGTAGCAGCAGCAGCAGCAGCTAGCAGCAGCTGGCAGAAGCTAGCAGCAGTAGCAGCAGCAGCAGCTGGCAGCAGGAGCAAGCAGCAGTAGCAGCAGCTAGCTGCAGCTGGTAGCAGTGGCAGCCGCAGCAGCAGCAGCAGCTGGCAGCAGCTAGCAGCAGCAGCAGCCGCAGCAGCACCAGCAGCGAGCAGAAGCTGGCAGCAGCAGCAGCAGCAGCAGCAGCAGCAGCAGCAGCAGCAGCAGCAGCAGCAGCAGCAGCAGCAGCAGCAGCAGCAGCAGCAGCAGCAGCAGCAGCAGCAGCAGCAGCAGCAGCAGCAGCAGCAGCAGCAGCAGCAGCAGCAGCAGCAGCAGCAGCAGCAGCAGCAGCAGCAGCAGCAGCAGCAGCAGCAGCAGCAGGAGCAGCAGCAGCAGCAGTAGCAGCAGCTAGCAGCAGCAGCAGCAGCAGCAGCAGCAGCTAGCAGAAGCAGCAGCTAGCAGCAGCAGTTGCAGCAGCAGCTAGCAGAAGCAGCTAGCAGCAGCAGCAGCAGCAGCAGCAGCAGCAGCAGCAGCAGCAGCAGCAGCAGCAGCAGCAGCAGCAGCAGCAGAAGCAGCAGCAGCATCAGCAGCAGTAGCAGCAGGAGCAGGAGCAGCAGCAGCAGCAGAATCTAGCAGCAGCTAGCACCAGCTGGCAGCAGCAATCAGCAGCAGCAGCAGCAGCAGCAGCAGCAGCAGCAGCAGCAGCAGCAGCAGCAGCAGCAGCAGCAGCAGCAGCAGCAGCAGCAGCAGCAGCAGCAGCAGCAGCAGCAGCAGCAGCACCAGCAGCAGCAGCAGCAGCAGCAGCAGCAGCAGCACCTAGCAGTAATAGCAGCAGCTTGCAGCAGCAACAGCTAGCAGCAGCTAGCATCAGCAGCTAGCAGCAGCAGCTAGCAGAAGCAGCAGCAGCAGCTGGCAGCAGCTAGCAGCAGCTAGCAGCAGCAGCAGCTGCAGCTAGCAGCAGCACCTAGCAGTAATAGCAGCAGCTAGCAGCAGCAGCAGCAGCTAACAGCAGCAGCAGCAGCAGCTGGCAGCAGCTTGCAGCAGCAGCTAGCATCAGCAACTAGCAGTCGCAGCAGCTAGCAGAAGCAGCAGCTAGCAGCCGCAGCAACTAGCAGCAGCAGCAGCAACAGCAGCTGGCAGCAGCTAGCAGCAGCAGCAGCAGCAGCAGCAGCAGCTGGCAGCTAGCTCCAACTGGTAGCAGCAGCAGCAGCAGCAGCAGCAGCAGCAGCAGCAGCAGCAGCAGCTAGCATCAGCAGCTAGCAGCAGCAGCAGCTACCAGAAGCAGCAGCTAGCAGAAGCAAGCAGCGGCAGCAGCAGCAGCAGCAGCAGTGCTGTTGGCAGCACCTAGCAGCAGCTAGCAGCAGCAGCTGGCAGAAGCTAGCAGCAGCTAGCAGCAGCAGCAGCAGCAGCAGCTGGCAGCAAGAGCAAGCAGCAGCTGGCAGCAGCTAGCTGCAGCTGGCAGCAACAGCAGCAGATAGCAGCAGCAGCTAGCAGCAGCAGCAGCAGCACCTAGCAGTAATAGCAGCAGCTAGCAGCAGCAGCAGTAGCAGCTGGCAGCTAGCAGAAGCAAGCAGCAGCAGCAGTAGCAGCTAGCAGCATCTGGCAGCAGCTAGCTGAAGCAGGAGCTAGCAGCAGCAGCAGCTAGCAGAAGCAGCAGCTAGCAGCAGCAGTAGCTGGCAGCAGCTAGCAGCAGCTAGCAGAAGCTAGCAGAAGCAAGCAGCAGCAGCAGCAGCAGCAGCAGCAGCAGCAGCAGCAGCAGCAGCAGCAGCAGCAGCAGCAGCAGCAGCAGCAGCAGAATCTAGCAACAGCAGCAGCAGAATCTAGCAGCAGCAGCAGCAGCAGCAGCAGCAGCAGCAGCAGCAGAAGCAGCAGCAGCAGCAGAAGCAGCAGCAGCATCAGCAGCAGCAGCAGCAGCAGCAGCAGCAGCAGCAGCAGCAGCAGCAGCAGCAGCAGCAGCTAGCAGCAGCGGCTAGCAGAAGCAGCAGCTAGCAGCAGCAGTAGCAGCAGCATCTAGCAGAAGCAGCTAGCAGCAGCAGTAGGAGCAGCAGCAGCAGCAGCAGCAGCAGCAGCAGCAGCCGCAGCAGACTCTAGCAGCAGCCAGCACCAGCTGGCAGAAGCAAGCAGCAGCTAGCAGCTGGCAGCAGGAGCAAGCAGCAGTAGCAGCATCCAGCAGCAGCTGGCAGGAGCTAGCATCAGCTAGTAGCAGAAGCAGCAGCAGCAGCTGGTAGCAGCAGCAGCAGCTAGCAGCAGCAGCAGCACCTAGCAGTAATAGCAGCGGCTAGAAGCAGCAGCAGCAGCTGGCAGCTAGCAGAAGCAAGCAGCTAGCAGCAGCAGCAGCTAGCAGAAGCAAGCAGCAGCAGAAGTAGCAGCTAGCAGCAGCTGGCAGCAGCAGCTAGCAGAAGCAAGTGCTAGCAGAAGCAGCAGCTAGCAGCAGCTGGCAGCAGCTGGCAGCAGTTAGCAGCAGCCACAGCAGTAGCAGCAGTAGCAGCAGCAGCAGCGGCGGCAGCAGAAGCAGCAGCAGCAGAATCTAGCAGCAGCTCGCAGCAGCTAGCAGCAGCTGGCAGCAGCAGCAGCAGCAGCTAGCAGCAGCTGGCAGAAGCTAGCAGCAGTAGCAGCAGCAGCAGCTGGCAGCAGGAGCAAGCAGCAGTAGCAGCAGCTAGCTGCAGCTGGTAGCAGTGGCAGCCGCAGCAGCAGCAGCAGCTGGCAGCAGCTAGCAGCAGCAGCAGCCGCAGCAGCACCAGCAGCGAGCAGAAGCTGGCAGCAGCAGCAGCAGCAGCAGCAGCAGCAGCAGCAGCAGCAGCAGCAGCAGCAGCAGCAGC
>NW_028146747.1:615000-622500 GCF_055883805.1 Amblyomma maculatum
GCAGTAGCAGCAGCAGCAGCGGCGGCAGCAGAAGCAGCAGCAGCAGAATCTAGCAGCAGCTGGCAGCAGCTAGCAGCAGCTGGCAGCAGCAGCAGCAGCTAGCAGCAGCTGGCAGAAGCTAGCAGCAGTAGCAGCAGCAGCAGCTGGCAGCAGGAGCAAGCAGCAGTAGCAGCAGCTAGCTGCAGCTGGTAGCAGCGGCAGCCGCAGCAGCTAGCAGCAGCAGCAGCCGCAGCAGCACCAGCAGCGAGCAGAAGCTGGCAGCAGCAGAAGCAGCAGCAGCAGCAGCAGCAGCAGCAGCAGCAGCAGCAGCAGCACCTAGCAGTAATAGCAGCAGCAGCAGCTAACAGCAGCAGCAGCAGCAGCTAGCAGCAGCAGCTAACAGCAGCAGCAGCAGTAGCAGCTAGCAGCAGCTGGCAGCAGCAGCAGTAGCAGCAGCAGATAGCAGCAGCAGCAGCAGATAACAGAAGCAGCAGCTAGCAACAGGAGCTAGAAGAAGCAGCAGCTAGCAGCAGGAGCAGCTGGCAGCAGCAAGCAGCAGCAGCAGCTAGACGAAGCAGCAGCTAGCAGCAGAAGCAGCTAGCAGAAGCAGCCGCTAGTAGCAGCAGCAGCAGTAGCAGAAGCTAGCAGCAGCAGCAGCAGCAGCAGCAGCAGCAGCAGCAGCTAGCAGAAGCAGCAGCTAGCAGCAGCAGCAGCAGCAGAATCTAGCAACAGCAGCAGCAGAATCTAGCAGCAGCTGACAGCAGCTAGCTAGCTAGCTAGCTAGCAGCAGCAGCAGCAGCAGCAGCAGCAGCAGAAGCAGCAGAAGCAGCAGCAGCAGCAGCAGCAGCAGCAGCAGCAGCAGCAGCAGCAGCTAGCAGCAGCGGCTAGCAGAAGCAGCAGCTGGCAGCAGCAGTAGCAGCAGCATCTAGCAGAAGCAGCTAGCAGCAGCAGTAGGAGCAGCAGCAGCAGCAGCAGCAGCAGCAGCAGCAGCAGCAGCAGCAGCAGCAGCAGCCGCAGCAGACTCTAGCAGCAGCCAGCACCAGCTGGCAGAAGCAAGCAGCAGCTAGCAGCTGGCAGCAGGAGCAAGCAGCAGTAGCAGCATCCAGCAGCAGCTGGCAGGAGCTAGCATCAGCTGGTAGCAGAAGCAGCAGCAGCAGCTGGTAGCAGCAGCAGCAGCTAGCAGCAGCAGCAGCAGCATAAGCTAGCAGCAGCAGCACCTAGCAGTAATAGCAGCGGCTAGAAGCAGCAGCAGCAGCTGGCAGCTAGCAGAAGCAAGCAGCTAGCAGCAGCAGCAGCTAGCAGAAGCAAGCAGCAGCAGAAGTAGCAGCTAGCAGCAGCTGGCAGCAGCAGCTAGCAGAAGCAAGTGCTAGCAGAAGCAGCAGCTAGCAGCAGCTGGCAGCAGCTGGCAGCAGTTAGCAGCAGCCACAGCAGTAGCAGCAGTAGCAGCAGCAGCAGCGGCGGCAGCAGAAGCAGCAGCAGCAGAATCTAGCAGCAGCTGGCAGCAGCTAGCAGCAGCTGGCAGCAGCAGCAGCAGCTAGCAGCAGCTGGCAGAAGCTAGCAGCAGTAGCAGCAGCAGCAGCTGGCAGCAGGAGCAAGCAGCAGTAGCAGCAGCTAGCTGCAGCTGGTAGCAGCGGCAGCCGCAGCAGCTAGCAGCAGCAGCAGCCGCAGCAGCACCAGCAGCGAGCAGAAGCTGGCAGCAGCAGAAGCAGCAGCAGCAGCAGCAGCAGCAGCAGCACCTAGCAGTAATAGCAGCAGCAGCAGCTAACAGCAGCAGCAGCAGCAGCTAGCAGCAGCAGCTAACAGCAGCAGCAGCAGTAGCAGCTAGCAGCAGCTGGCAGCAGCAGCAGTAGCAGCAGCAGATAGCAGCAGCAGCAGCAGATAACAGAAGCAGCAGCTAGCAACAGGAGCTAGAAGAAGCAGCAGCTAGCAGCAGGAGCAGCTGGCAGCAGCAAGCAGCAGCAGCAGCTAGACGAAGCAGCAGCTAGCAGCAGAAGCAGCTAGCAGAAGCAGCCGCTAGTAGCAGCAGCAGCAGTAGCAGAAGCTAGCAGCAGCAGCAGCAGCAGCAGCAGCAGCAGCAGCAGCAGCAGCAGCAACAGCAGCAGCAGCAGCAGCAGCAGCAGCAGCAGCAGCAGCAGCAGCAGCAGCAGCAGCAGCTAGCAGAAGCAGCAGCTAGCAGCAGCAGTAGCAGCAGCAGCTAGCAGAAGCAGCTAGCAGCAGCAGTAGGAGCAGCAGCTAGCAGCAGCAGCAGCAGCAGCAGCAGCAGCAGCAGCAGCAGCAGCAGCAGCAGCAGCAGCAGCAGCAGCAGCAGCAGCAGCAGAAGCAGCAGCAGCAGCAGCGGCAGCAGCAGCAGCAGCAGCAGCTAGCAGCAGCAGCAGCTAGCAGAAGCAGCAGCTAGCAGCAGCAGCAGTAGCTGCCAGCAGCTAGCAGCAGCAGCAGCTGCAGCTAGCAGCAGCAGCACTTAGCAGTAATAGCAGCAGCTAGCAGCAGCAGCAGCTAACAGCAGCAGCAGCAGCTAGCAGCAGCAGCTAGCATCAGCAGCTAGCATCAGCAGCAGCTAGCAGAAGCAGCAGCTAGCAGCCACAGCAACTAGCAGCAGCAGCAGCAACAGCAGCTGGCAGCAGCTAGCAGCAGCAGCAGCAGCAGCACAAGCAGCAGCAGCAGCTGGCAGCAGGAGCAAGCAGCAGTAGCAGCAGCTAGCAGAAGCTAGCTCCAACTGGTAGCAGCAGCAGCAGCAGCAGCAGCACCTAGCAGTAATAGCAGCAGCAGCAGCAGTAGCAGCTAGCAGCAGCTGGCAGAAGCTAGCAGCAGTAGCAGCAGCAGCAGCTGGCAGCAGGAGCAAGCAGCAGTAGCAGCAGCTAGCTGCAGCAGCCGGTAGCAGCAGCAGCAGCTAGCAGCAGCAGCAGCACCTAGCAGTAATAGCAGCGGCTAGAAGCAGCAGCAGCAGCTGGCAGCTAGCAGAAGCAAGCAGCTAGCAGCAGCAGCAGCTAGCAGAAGCAAGCAGCAGCAGAAGTAGCAGCTAGCAGCAGCTGGCAGCAGCAGCTAGCAGAAGCAAGTGCTAGCAGAAGCAGCAGCTAGCAGCAGCTGGCAGCAGCTGGCAGCAGATAGCAGCAGCCACAGCAGTAGCAGCAGTAGCAGCAGCAGCAGCGGCGGCAGCAGAAGCAGCAGCAGCAGAATCTAGCAGCAGCTGGCAGCAGCTAGCAGCAGCTGGCAGCAGCAGCAGCAGCTAGCAGCAGCTGGCAGAAGCTAGCAGCAGTAGCAGCAGCAGCAGCTGGCAGCAGGAGCAAGCAGCAGTAGCAGCAGCTAGCTGCAGCTGGTAGCAGTGGCAGCCGCAGCAGCAGCAGCAGCTGGCAGCAGCTAGCAGCAGCAGCAGCCGCAGCAGCACCAGCAGCGAGCAGAAGCTGGCAGCAGCAGCAGCAGCAGCAGCAGCAGCAGCAGCAGCAGCAGCAGCAGCAGCAGCAGCAGCAGCAGCAGCAGCAGCAGCAGCAGCAGCAGCAGCAGCAGCAGCAGCAGCAGCAGCAGCAGCAGCAGCAGCAGCAGCAGCAGCAGCAGGAGCAGCAGCAGCAGCAGTAGCAGCAGCTAGCAGCAGCAGCAGCAGCAGCAGCAGCAGCAGCAGCAGCAGCAGCAGCTAGCAGAAGCAGCAGCTAGCAGCAGCAGTTGCAGCAGCAGCTAGCAGAAGCAGCTAGCAGCAGCAGCAGCAGCAGCAGCAGCAGCAGCAGCAGCAGCAGCAGCAGCAGCAGCAGCAGCAGCAGCAGCAGAAGCAGCAGCAGCATCAGCAGCAGTAGCAGCAGGAGCAGGAGCAGCAGCAGCAGCAGAATCTAGCAGCAGCTAGCACCAGCTGGCAGCAGCAATCAGCAGCAGCAGCAGCAGCAGCAGCAGCAGCAGCAGCAGCAGCAGCAGCAGCAGCAGCAGCAGCAGCAGCAGCAGCAGCAGCAGCAGCAGCAGCAGCAGCAGCAGCAGCAGCAGCAGCAGCAGCAGCAGCAGCAGCAGCAGCAGCAGCAGCAGCAGCAGCAGCAGCAGCAGCAGCAGCAGCAGCAGCACCTAGCAGTAATAGCAGCAGCTTGCAGCAGCAACAGCTAGCAGCAGCTAGCATCAGCAGCTAGCAGCAGCAGCTAGCAGAAGCAGCAGCAGCAGCTGGCAGCAGCTAGCAGCAGCTAGCAGCAGCAGCAGCTGCAGCTAGCAGCAGCACCTAGCAGTAATAGCAGCAGCTAGCAGCAGCAGCAGCAGCTAACAGCAGCAGCAGCAGCAGCTGGCAGCAGCTTGCAGCAGCAGCTAGCATCAGCAACTAGCAGTCGCAGCAGCTAGCAGAAGCAGCAGCTAGCAGCCGCAGCAACTAGCAGCAGCAGCAGCAACAGCAGCTGGCAGCAGCTAGCAGCAGCAGCAGCAGCAGCAGCAGCAGCTGGCAGCAGGAGCAAGCAGCAGCTAGCTCCAACTGGTAGCAGCAGCAGCAGCAGCAGCAGCAGCAGCAGCAGCAGCAGCAGCAGCAGCAGCTAGCATCAGCAGCTAGCAGCAGCAGCAGCTACCAGAAGCAGCAGCTAGCAGAAGCAAGCAGCGGCAGCAGCAGCAGCAGCAGCAGTGCTGTTGGCAGCACCTAGCAGCAGCTAGCAGCAGCAGCTGGCAGAAGCTAGCAGCAGCTAGCAGCAGCAGCAGCAGCTGGCAGCAAGAGCAAGCAGCAGCTGGCAGCAGCTAGCTGCAGCTGGCAGCAACAGCAGCAGATAGCAGCAGCAGCTAGCAGCAGCAGCAGCAGCACCTAGCAGTAATAGCAGCAGCTAGCAGCAGCAGCAGTAGCAGCTGGCAGCTAGCAGAAGCAAGCAGCAGCAGCAGTAGCAGCTAGCAGCATCTGGCAGCAGCTAGCTGAAGCAGGAGCTAGCAGCAGCAGCAGCTAGCAGAAGCAGCAGCTAGCAGCAGCAGTAGCTGGCAGCAGCTAGCAGCAGCTAGCAGAAGCTAGCAGAAGCAAGCAGCAGCAGCAGCAGCAGCAGCAGCAGCAGCAGCAGCAGAATCTAGCAACAGCAGCAGCAGAATCTAGCAGCAGCAGCAGCAGCAGCAGCAGCAGCAGCAGCAGCAGCAGCAGCAGCAGCAGCAGCAGCAGCAGCAGCAGCAGCAGCAGCAGCAGCAGCAGCAGCAGCAGCAGCAGCAGCAGAAGCAGCAGCAGCAGCAGAAGCAGCAGCAGCATCAGCAGCAGCAGCAGCAGCAGCAGCAGCAGCAGCAGCAGCAGCAGCAGCAGCTAGCAGCAGCGGCTAGCAGAAGCAGCAGCTAGCAGCAGCAGTAGCAGCAGCATCTAGCAGAAGCAGCTAGCAGCAGCAGTAGGAGCAGCAGCAGCAGCAGCAGCAGCAGCAGCCGCAGCAGACTCTAGCAGCAGCCAGCACCAGCTGGCAGAAGCAAGCAGCAGCTAGGAGCTGGCAGCAGGAGCAAGCAGCAGTAGCAGCATCCAGCAGCAGCTGGCAGGAGCTAGCATCAGCTGGTAGCAGAAGCAGCAGCAGCAGCTGGTAGCAGCAGCAGCAGCTAGCAGCAGCAGCAGCACCTAGCAGTAATAGCAGCGGCTAGAAGCAGCAGCAGCAGCTGGCAGCTAGCAGAAGCAAGCAGCTAGCAGCAGCAGCAGCTAGCAGAAGCAAGCAGCAGCAGAAGTAGCAGCTAGCAGCAGCTGGCAGCAGCAGCTAGCAGAAGCAAGTGCTAGCAGAAGCAGCAGCTAGCAGCAGCTGGCAGCAGCTGGCAGCAGTTAGCAGCAGCCACAGCAGTAGCAGCAGTAGCAGCAGCAGCAGCGGCGGCAGCAGAAGCAGCAGCAGCAGAATCTAGCAGCAGCTCGCAGCAGCTAGCAGCAGCTGGCAGCAGCAGCAGCAGCTAGCAGCAGCTGGCAGAAGCTAGCAGCAGTAGCAGCAGCAGCAGCTGGCAGCAGGAGCAAGCAGCAGTAGCAGCAGCTAGCTGCAGCTGGTAGCAGTGGCAGCCGCAGCAGCAGCAGCAGCTGGCAGCAGCTAGCAGCAGCAGCAGCCGCAGCAGCACCAGCAGCGAGCAGAAGCTGGCAGCAGCAGCAGCAGCAGCAGCAGCAGCAGCAGCAGCAGCAGCAGCAGCAGCAGCAGCAGCAGCAGCAGCAGCAGCAGCAGCAGCAGCAGCAGCAGCAGCAGCAGCAGCAGCAGCAGCAGCAGCAGCAGGAGCAGCAGCAGCAGCAGTAGCAGCAGCTAGCAGCAGCAGCAGCAGCAGCAGCAGCAGCAGCAGCAGCAGCAGCAGCAGCTAGCAGAAGCAGCAGCTAGCAGCAGCAGTTGCAGCAGCAGCTAGCAGAAGCAGCTAGCAGCAGCAGCAGCAGCAGCAGCAGCAGCAGCAGCAGCAGCAGCAGAAGCAGCAGCAGCATCAGCAGCAGTAGCAGCAGGAGCAGGAGCAGCAGCAGCAGCAGAATCTAGCAGCAGCTAGCACCAGCTGGCAGCAGCAATCAGCAGCAGCAGCAGCAGCAGCAGCAGCAGCAGCAGCAGCAGCAGCAGCAGCAGCAGCAGCAGCAGCAGCAGCAGCAGCAGCAGCAGCAGCAGCAGCAGCTGGCAGCAGCTAGCAGCAGCTAGCAGCAGCAGCAGCTGCAGCTAGCAGCAGCACCTAGCAGTAATAGCAGCAGCTAGCAGCAGCAGCAGCAGCTAACAGCAGCAGCAGCAGCAGCTGGCAGCAGCTTGCAGCAGCAGCTAGCATCAGCAACTAGCAGTCGCAGCAGCTAGCAGAAGCAGCAGCTAGCAGCCGCAGCAACTAGCAGCAGCAGCAGCAACAGCAGCTGGCAGCAGCTAGCAGCAGCAGCAGCAGCAGCAGCAGCTGGCAGCAGGAGCAAGCAGCAGCTAGCTCCAACTGGTAGCAGCAGCAGCAGCAGCAGCAGCAGCAGCAGCAGCAGCAGCAGCAGCAGCAGCAGCAGCAGCAGCAGCAGCAGCAGCAGCAGCTAGCATCAGCAGCTAGCAGCAGCAGCAGCTACCAGAAGCAGCAGCTAGCAGAAGCAAGCAGCGGCAGCAGCAGCAGCAGCAGTGCTGTTGGCAGCACCTAGCAGCAGCTAGCAGCAGCAGCTGGCAGAAGCTAGCAGCAGCTAGCAGCAGCAGCAGCAGCAGCAGCAGCTGGCAGCAAGAGCAAGCAGCAGCTGGCAGCAGCTAGCTGCAGCTGGCAGCAACAGCAGCAGATAGCAGCAGCAGCTAGCAGCAGCAGCAGCAGCACCTAGCAGTAATAGCAGCAGCTAGCAGCAGCAGCAGTAGCAGCTGGCAGCTAGCAGAAGCAAGCAGCAGCAGCAGTAGCAGCTAGCAGCATCTGGCAGCAGCTAGCTGAAGCAGGAGCTAGCAGCAGCAGCAGCAGCTAGCAGAAGCAGCAGCTAGCAGCAGCAGTAGCTGGCAGCAGCTAGCAGCAGCTAGCAGAAGCTAGCAGAAGCAAGCAGCAGCAGCAGCAGCAGCAGCAGCAGCAGCAGCAGCAGCAGCAGCAGCAGCAGCAGCAGCAGAATCTAGCAACAGCAGCAGCAGAATCTAGCAGCAGCTGACAGCAGCTAGCTAGCTAGCTAGCTAGCAGCAGCAGCAGCAG
>NW_028146747.1:627500-630000 GCF_055883805.1 Amblyomma maculatum
GCAGCAGCAGCAGCAGCAGCAGCAGCAGCTAGCAGCAGCAGCAGCTAGCAGAAGCAGCAGCTAGCAGCAGCAGCAGTAGCTGCCAGCAGCTAGCAGCAGCAGCACTTAGCAGTAATAGCAGCAGCTAGCAGCAGCAGCAGCTAACAGCAGCAGCAGCAGCTAGCAGCAGCAGCTAGCATCAGCAGCTAGCATCAGCAGCAGCTAGCAGAAGCAGCAGCTAGCAGCCACAGCAACTAGCAGCAGCAGCAGCAACAGCAGCTGGCAGCACCTAGCAGTAATAGCAGCAGCAGCAGCTAGCAGCAGCAGCAGCAGTAGCAGCTAGCAGCAGCAGTAGCAGCAGCAGCTAGCAGCAGCAGCAGCAGATAGCAGAAGCAGCAGCTAGCAGCAGCAGCTAGAAGAAGCAGCAGCTAGCAGCAGGAGCAGCTGGCAGCAGCAAGCAGCGGCAGCAGCTAGCAGCAGCAGCAGAAGCAGCTAGCAGAAGCAGCAGCAGCAGCAGCTAGCAGAAGCAAGCAGCAGCAGAAGTAGCAGCTAGCAGCAGCTGGCAGCAGCAGCTAGCAGAAGCAGCAGCTAGCAGCAGCAGCAGCAGCAGCAGCAGCTGGCAGCAGCTGGCAGCAGTTAGCAGCAGCCCCAGCAGTAGCAGCAGTAGCAGCAGCAGCAGCAGCGGCGGCAGCAGAAGCAGCAGCAGCAGCAGAATCTAGCAGCAGCAGCTAGCAGCAGCTGGCAGAAGATAGCAGCAGCTGGCAGCAGTAGCAGCAGCAGCTGGCAGCAGCAGCAGCAGCAGCAGCAGCAGCAGCAGCAGCAGCAGCAGCAGCAGCAGCAGCAGCAGCAGCAGCAGCAGCAGCAGCAGCAGCAGCAGCAGCAGAAGCAGCAGCAGCATCAGCAGCAGTAGCAGCAGCAGCAGCATCAGCAGCAGCAGCAGCAGCAGCAGCAGCAGCAGCAGCAGACTCTAGCAGCAGCCAGCACCAGCTGGCAGAAGCAAGCAGCAGCTGGCAGCAGGAGCAAGCAGCAGTAGCAGCATCCAGCAGCAGCTGGCAGGAGCTAGCATCAGCTGGTAGCAGAAGCAGCAGCAGCAGCTGGTAGCAGCAGCAGCAGCTAGCAGCAGCAGCAGCAGCAGCAGCAGCAGCAGCAGCAGCATAAGCTAGCAGCAGCAGCACCTAGCAGTAATAGCAGCGGCTAGAAGCAGCAGCAGCAGCTGGCAGCTAGCAGAAGCAAGCAGCAGCAGCAGTAGCAGCTAGCGGCAACTGGCAGCAGCTAGCAGAAGCAGCAGCTAGCAGCAGCAGCAGCTAGCAGAAGCAAGCAGCAGCAGAAGTAGCAGCTAGCTGCAGCTGGCAGCAGCTGGCAGCAGCTGGCAGCAGTTAGCAGCAGCCACAGCAGTAGCAGCAGTAGCAGCAGCAGCAGCGGCGGCAGCAGAAGCAGCAGCAGCAGAATCTAGCAGCAGCTGGCAGCAGCTAGCAGCAGCTGGCAGCAGCAGCAGCAGCAGCTAGCAGCAGCTGGCAGAAGCTAGCAGCAGTAGCAGCAGCAGCAGCTAGCTGCAGCTGGTAGCAGTGGCAGCCGCAGCAGCAGCAGCTAGCAGCAGCAGCAGCCGCAGCAGCACCAGCAGCGAGCAGAAGCTGGCAGCAGCAGCAGCAGCAGCAGCAGCAGCAGCAGCAGCAGCAGCAGCAGCAGCAGCAGCAGCAGCAGCAGCAGCAGCAGCAGCAGCAGCAGCAGCAGCAGCAGCAGCAGCAGCAGCAGCAGCAGGAGCAGCAGCAGCAGTAGCAGCAGCTAGCAGCAGCAGCAGCAGCAGCAGCAGCAGCTAGCAGAAGCAGCAGCTAGCAGCAGCAGCAGCTAGCAGCAGCAGTAGCAGCAGCAGCTAGCAGAAGCAGCTAGCAGCAGCAGCAGCAGCAGCAGCAGCAGCAGCAGCAGCAGCAGCAGCAGCAGCAGCAGCAGCAGCAGCAGCAGCAGCAGCAGCAGCAGCAGAAGCAGCAGCAGCATCAGCAGCAGTAGCAGCAGGAGCAGGAGCAGCAGCAGCAGCAGAATCTAGCAGCAGCTAGCACCAGCTGGCAGCAGCAATCAGCAGCAGCAGCAGCAGCAGCAGCAGCAGCAGCAGCAGCAGCAGCAGCAGCAGCAGCAGCAGCAGCAGCAGCAGCAGCAGCAGCAGCAGCAGCAGCAGCACCTAGCAGTAATAGCAGCAGCTTGCAGCAGCAACGGCTAGCAGCAGCTAGCATCAGCAGCTAGCAGCAGCAGCAGCAGCTAGCAGAAGCAGCAGCAGCAGCTGGCAGCAGCTAGCAGCAGCTAGCAGCAGCAGCAGCTGCAGCTAGCAGCAGCACCTAGCAGTAATAGCAGCAGCTAGCAGCAACAGCAGCAGCTAACAGCAGCAGCAGCAGCAGCTGGCAGCAGCTTGCAGCAGCAGCTAGCATCAGCAACTAGCAGTCGCAGCAGCTAGCAGAAGCAGCAGCTAGCAGCCGCAGCAACTAGCAGCAGCAGCAGCAACAGCAGCTGGCAGCAGCTAGCAGCAGCAGCA
>NW_028146747.1:632500-635000 GCF_055883805.1 Amblyomma maculatum
CTAGCATCAGCAGCTAGCAGAAGCAGCAGCTAGCAGCCACAGCAACTAGCAGCAGCAGCAGCAACAGCAGCTGGCAGCAGCTAGCAGCAGCAGCAGCAGCAGCAGCAGCACCAGCAGCAGCAGCAGCAGCAGCTGGCAGCAGGAGCAAGCAGCAGTAGCAGCAGCTAGCAGCAGCTAGCTCCAACTGGTAGCAGCAGCAGCAGCAGCAGCAGCAGCACCTAGCAGTAATAGCAGCAGCAGCAGCTAGCAGCAGCAGCAGCAGTAGCAGCTAGCAGCAGCTGGCAGCAGCAGCAGTAGCAGCAGCAGCTAGCAGCAGCAGCAGATAGCAGAAGCAGCAGCTAGCAGCAGCAGCTAGAAGAAGCAGCAGCTAGCAGCAGGAGCAGCTGGCAGCAGCAAGCAGCGGCAGCAGCTAGCAGCAGCAGCAGAAGCAGCTAGCAGAAGCAGCAGCAGCAGCAGCTAGCAGAAGCAAGCAGCAGCAGAAGTAGCAGCTAGCAGCAGCTGGCAGCAGCAGCTAGCAGCAGCAGCAGCAGCAGCAGCTGGCAGCAGCTGGCAGCAGTTAGCAGCAGCCACAGCAGTAGCAGCAGTAGCAGCAGCAGCAGCAGCGGCGGCAGCAGAAGCAGCAGCAGCAGCAGTATCTAGCAGCAGCAGCTAGCAGCAGCTGGCAGAAGATAGCAGCAGCTGGCAGCAGTAGCAGCAGCAGCTGGCAGCAGCAGCAGCAGCAGCAGCAGCAGCAGCAGCAGCAGCAGCAGCAGCAGCAGCAGCAGAAGCAGCAGCAGCATCAGCAGCAGTAGCAGCAGCAGCATCAGCAGCAGCAGCAGCAGCAGCAGCAGCAGCAGCAGCAGCAGCTAGCAGCAGCGGCTAGCAGAAGCAGCAGCTAGCAGCAGCAGTAGCAGCAGCATCTAGCAGAAGCAGCTAGCAGCAGCAGTAGGAGCAGCCGCAGCAGACTCTAGCAGCAGCCAGCACCAGCTGGCAGAAGCAAGCAGCAGCTGGCAGCAGGAGCAAGCAGCAGTAGCAGCATCCAGCAGCAGCTGGCAGGAGCTAGCATCAGCTGGTAGCAGAAGCAGCAGCAGCAGCTGGTAGCAGCAGCAGCAGCTAGCAGCAGCAGCAGCAGCAGCAGCATAAGCTAGCAGCAGCAGCACCTAGCAGTAATAGCAGCGGCTAGAAGCAGCAGCAGCAGCTGGCAGCTTGCAGAAGCAAGCAGCAGCAGAAGTAGCAGCTAGCAGCAGCTGGCAGCAGCAGCTAGCAGAAGCAAGTGCTAGCAGAAGCAGCAGCTGGCAGCAGCTGGCAGCAGCTGGCAGCAGTTAGCAGCAGCCACAGCAGTAGCAGCAGTAGCAGCAGCAGCAGCGGCGGCAGCAGAAGCAGCAGCATCAGAATCTAGCAGCAGCTGGCAGCAGCTAGCAGCAGCTGGCAGCAGCAGCAGCAGCAGCTAGCAGCAGCTGGCAGAAGCTAGCAGCAGTAGCAGCAGCAGCAGCTGGCAGCAGGAGCAAGCAGCAGTAGCAGCAGCTAGCTGCAGCTGGTAGCAGTGGCAGCCGCAGCAGCAGCAGCAGTTGGCAGCAGCTAGCAGCGGCAGCAGCCGCAGCAGCACCAGCAGCGAGCAGAAGCTGGCAGCAGCAGCAGCAGCAGCAGCAGCAGCAGCAGCAGCAGCAGCAGCAGCAGCAGCAGCAGCAGCAGCAGCAGCAGCAGCAGCAGCAGCAGCAGCAGCAGCAGCTAGCAGAAGCAGCAGCTAGCAGCAGCAGTAGCAGCAGCAGCTAGCAGCAGCAGCAGCTAGCAGAAGCAGCAGCTAGCAGCAGCAGTAGCAGCAGCAGCAGCAGCAGCAGCAGAAGCAGCAGCAGCAGCAGCAGCGGCAGCAGCAGCAGCAGCAGCAGCTAGCAGCAGCAGCAGCAGCTAGCAGAAGCAGCAGCTAGCAGCAGCAGCAGTAGCTGCCAGCAGCTAGCTGCAGCAGCACTTAGCAGTAATAGCAGCAGCTAGCAGCAGCAGCAGCTAACAGCAGCAGCTAGCAGCAGCAGCTAGCATCAGCAGCAGCTAGCATCAGCAGCAGCTAGCAGAAGCAGCAGCTAGCAGCCACAGCAACTAGCAGCAGCAGCAGCAACAGCAGCTGGCAGCAGCTAGCAGCAGCAGCAGCAGCAGCAGCAGCAGCAGCAGCAGCAGCAGCAGCAGCAGCAGCAGCAGCAGCAGCAGCAGCAGCAGCAGCAGCAGCAGCAGCAGCAGCAGCAGCACCAGCAGCAGCAGCAGCAGCAGCAGCTGGCAGCAGGAGCAAGCAGCAGCTAGCAGCAGCTAGCTCCAACTGGTAGCAGCAGCAGCAGCAGCAGCACCTAGCAGTAATAGCAGCAGCAGCAGCTAGCAGCAGCAGCAGCAGTAGCAGCTAGCAGCAGCTGGCAGCAGCAGCAGTAGCAGCAGCAGCTAGCAGCAGCAGCAGCAGATAGCAGAAGCAGCAGCTAGCAGCAGCAGCTAGAAGAAGCAGCAGCTAGCAGCAGGAGCAGCTGGCAGCAGCAAGCAGCGG
>NW_028146747.1:640000-647500 GCF_055883805.1 Amblyomma maculatum
CATCAGCAACTAGCAGTCGCAGCAGCTAGCAGAAGCAGCAGCTAGCAGCCGCAGCAACTAGCAGCAGCAGCAGCAACAGCAGCTGGCAGCAGCTAGCAGCAGCAGCAGCAGCAGCAGCAGCAGCAGCAGCAGCAGCAGCAGCAGCAGCAGCAGCAGCAGCAGCAGCAGCAGCTAGCATCAGCAGCTAGCAGCAGCAGCAGCTACCAGAAGCAGCAGCTAGCAGAAGCAAGCAGCGGCAGCAGCAGCAGCAGCAGTGCTGTTGGCAGCACCTAGCAGCAGCTAGCAGCAGCAGCTGGCAGAAGCTAGCAGCAGCTAGCAGCAGCAGCAGCAGCAGCAGCTGGCAGCAAGAGCAAGCAGCAGTTGGCAGCAGCTAGCTGCAGCTGGCAGCAACAGCAGCAGATAGCAGCAGCAGCTAGCAGCAGCAGCAGCACCTAGCAGTAATAGCAGCAGCTAGCAGCAGCAGCAGTAGCAGCTGGCAGCTAGGAGAAGCAAGCAGCAGCAGCAGTAGCAGCTAGCAGCATCTGGCAGCAGCTAGCTGAAGCAGGAGCTAGCAGCAGCAGCAGCTAGCAGAAGCAGCAGCTAGCAGCAGCAGTAGCTGGCAGCAGCTAGCAGCAGCTAGCAGAAGCTAGCAGAAGCTAGCAGCAGCAGCAGCAGCAGCAGCAGCAGCAGCAGCAGCAGCAGCAGCAGCAGCAGCAGCAGCAGCAGCAGCAGCAGCAGCAGCAGCAGCAGCAGCAGCAGCAGCAGCAGCAGCAGCAGAATCTAGCAACAGCAGCAGCAGAATCTAGCAGCAGCTAACAGCAGCTAGCTAGCTAGCTAGCTAGCTAGCAGCAGCAGCAGCAGCAGCAGCAGCAGCAGAAGCAGCAGCAGCAGCAGAAGCAGCAGCAGCAGCAGCATCAGCAGCAGCAGCAGCAGCAGCATCAGCAGCAGCAGCAGCAGCAGCTAGCAGCAGCGGCTTGCAGAAGCAGCAGCTAGCAGCAGCAGTAGCAGCAGCATCTAGCAGAAGCAGCTAGCAGCAGCAGTAGGAGCAGCAGCAGCAGCAGCAGCCGCATCAGACTCTAGCAGCAGCCAGCACCAGCTGGCAGAAGCAAGCAGCAGCCAGCAGCTGGCAGCAGGAGCAAGCAGCAGTAGCAGCATCCAGCAGCAGCTGGCAGGAGCTAGCATCAGCTGGTAGCAGAAGCAGCAGCAGCAGCTGGTAGCAGCAGCAGCAGCTAGCAGCAGCAGCAGCAGCAGCATAAGCTAGCAGCAGCAGCACCTAGCAGTAATAGCAGCGGCTAGAAGCAGCAGCAGCAGCTGGCAGCTAGCAGAAGCAAGCAGCTAGCAGCAGCAGCAGCTAGCAGAAGCAAGCAGCAGCAGAAGTAGCAGCTAGCAGCAGCTGGCAGCAGCAGCTAGCAGAAGCAAGTGCTAGCAGAAGCAGCAGCTAGCAGCAGCTGGCAGCAGCTGGCAGCAGTTAGCAGCAGCCACAGCAGTAGCAGCAGTAGCAGCAGCAGCAGCGGCGGCAGCAGAAGCAGCAGCAGCAGAATCTAGCAGCAGCTGGCAGCAGCTAGCAGCAGCTGGCAGCAGCAGCAGCAGCTAGCAGCAGCTGGCAGAAGCTAGCAGCAGTAGCAGCAGCAGCAGCTGGCAGCAGGAGCAAGCAGCAGTAGCAGCAGCTAGCTGCAGCTGGTAGCAGCGGCAGCCGCAGCAGCAGCAGCAGCTGGCAGCAGCTAGCAGCAGCAGCAGCCGCAGCAGCACCAGCAGCGAGCAGAAGCTGGCAGCAGCAGCAGAAGCAGCAGCAGCAGCAGCAGCAGCAGCACCTAGCAGTAATAGCAGCAGCAGCAGCAGCTAACAGCAGCAGCAGCAGCAGCTAGCAGCAGCAGCTAACAGCAGCAGCAGCAGTAGCAGCTAGCAGCAGCTGGCAGCAGCAGCAGTAGCAGCAGCAGCTAGCAGCAGCAGCAGCAGATAACAGAAGCAGCAGCTAGCAACAGGAGCTAGAAGAAGCAGCAGCTAGCAGCAGGAGCAGCTGGCAGCAGCAAGCAGCAGCAGCAGCTAGACGAAGCAGCAGCTAGCAGCAGCAGCAGCTGGCAGCAGCAGCAGAAGCAGCTAGCAGAAGCAGCCGCTAGTAGCAGCAGCAGCAGTAGCAGAAGCTAGCAGCAGCAGCAGCAGCAGCAGCAGCAGCAGCAGCAGCAGCAGCAGCAGCAGCAGCAGCAGCAGCAGCAGCAGCAGCAGCAGCAACAGCAGCAGCAGCAGCAGCAGCAGCAGCAGCAGCAGCAGCAGCTAGCAGAAGCAGCAGCTAGCAGCAGCAGTAGCAGCAGCAGCTAGCAGAAACAGCTAGCAGCAGCAGTAGGAGCAGCAGCTAGCAGCAGCAGCAGCAGCAGCAGCAGCAGCAGCAGCAGCAGCAGCAGCAGCAGCAGCAGTAGCAGCAGCTAGCAGCAGCAGCAGCAGCTAGCAGAAGCAGCAGCTAGCAGCAGCAGTAGCAGCAGCAGCTAGCAGAAGCAGCTAGCAGCAGCAGCAGCAGCAGCAGCAGCAGCAGCAGCAGCAGCAGCAGCAGCAGCAGCAGCAGCAGCAGCAGCAGCAGCAGCAGCAGCAGCAGCAGCAGCAGCAGCAGCAGCAGCAGAAGCAGAAGCAGCAGCAGCATCTGCAGCAGTAGCAGCAGGAGCAGGAGCAGCAGCAGCAGCAGAATCTAGCAGCAGCTAGCACCAGCTGGCAGCAGCAATCAGCAGTAGCAGCAGCAGCAGCAGCAGCAGCAGCAGCAGCAGCAGCAGCAGCAGCAGCAGCAGCAGCAGCAGCAGCAGCAGCAGCAGCACCTAGCAGTAATAGCAGCAGCTTGCAGCAGCAGCAGCTAGCATCAGCAGCTAGCAGCAGCAGCAGCAGCAGCTGGCAGCAGCTAGCAGCAGCTAGCAGCAGCAGCAGCTGCAGCTAGCAGCAGCACCTAGCAGTAATAGCAGCAGCTAGCAGCAGCAGCAGCAGCTAACAGCAGCAGCAGCAGCAGCTGGCAGCAGCTTGCAGCAGCAGCTAGCATCAGCAACTAGCAGTCGCAGCAGCTAGCAGAAGCAGCAGCTAGCAGCCGCAGCAACTAGCAGCAGCAGCAGCAACAGCAGCTGGCAGCAGCTAGCAGCAGCAGCAGCAGCAGCAGCAGCAGCAGCAGCAGCAGCAGCAGCAGCAGCAGCAGCAGCTAGCATCAGCAGCTAGCAGCAGCAGCAGCTACCAGAAGCAGCAGCTAGCAGAAGCAAGCAGCGGCAGCAGCAGCAGCAGCAGTGCTGTTGGCAGCACCTAGCAGCAGCTAGCAGCAGCAGCTGGCAGAAGCTAGCAGCAGCTAGCAGCAGCAGCAGCAGCAGCAGCTGGCAGCAAGAGCAAGCAGCAGTTGGCAGCAGCTAGCTGCAGCTGGCAGCAACAGCAGCAGATAGCAGCAGCAGCTAGCAGCAGCAGCAGCACCTAGCAGTAATAGCAGCAGCTAGCAGCAGCAGCAGTAGCAGCTGGCAGCTAGCAGAAGCAAGCAGCAGCAGCAGTAGCAGCTAGCAGCATCTGGCAGCAGCTAGCTGAAGCAGGAGCTAGCAGCAGCAGCAGCTAGCAGAAGCAGCAGCTAGCAGCAGCAGTAGCTGGCAGCAGCTAGCAGCAGCTAGCAGAAGCTAGCAGAAGCTAGCAGCAGCAGCAGCAGCAGCAGCAGCAGCAGCAGCAGCAGCAGCAGCAGCAGCAGCAGCAGCAGCAGCAGCAGCAGCAGCAGCAGCAGCAGCAGCAGAATCTAGCAACAGCAGCAGCAGAATCTAGCAGCAGCTGACAGCAGCTAGCTAGCTAGCTAGCTAGCTAGCAGCAGCAGCAGCAGCAGCAGCAGCAGCAGAAGCAGCAGCAGCAGCAGAAGCAGCAGCAGCAGCAGCAGCAGCAGCAGCCGCAGCAGACTCTAGCAGCAGCCAGCACCAGCTGGCAGAAGCAAGCAGCAGCTAGCAGCTGGCAGCAGGAGCAAGCAGCAGTAGCAGCATCCAGCAGCAGCTGGCAGGAGCTAGCATCAGCTGGTAGCAGAAGCAGCAGCAGCAGCTGGTAGCAGCAGCAGCAGCTAGCAGCAGCAGCAGCAGCAGCATAAGCTAGCAGCAGCAGCACCTAGCAGTAATAGCAGCGGCTAGAAGCAGCAGCAGCAGCTGGCAGCTAGCAGAAGCAAGCAGCTAGCAGCAGCAGCAGCTAGCAGAAGCAAGCAGCAGCAGAAGTAGCAGCTAGCAGCAGCTGGCAGCAGCAGCTAGCAGAAGCAAGTGCTAGCAGAAGCAGCAGCTAGCAGCAGCTGGCAGCAGCTGGCAGCAGTTAGCAGCAGCCACAGCAGTAGCAGCAGTAGCAGCAGCAGCAGCGGCGGCAGCAGAAGCAGCAGCAGCAGAATCTAGCAGCAGCTGGCAGCAGCTAGCAGCAGCTGGCAGCAGCAGCAGCAGCTAGCAGCAGCTGGCAGAAGCTAGCAGCAGTAGCAGCAGCAGCAGCTAGCAGCAGGAGCAAGCAGCAGTAGCAGCAGCTAGCTGCAGCTGGTAGCAGCGGCAGCCGCAGCAGCAGCAGCAGCTGGCAGCAGCTAGCAGCAGCAGCAGCCGCAGCAGCACCAGCAGCGAGCAGAAGCTGGCAGCAGCAGCAGCAGCAGCAGCAGCAGCAGCAGCAGCAGCAGCAGCAGCAGCAGCAGCACCTAGCAGTAATAGCAGCAGCAGCAGCAGCTAACAGCAGCAGCAGCAGCAGCAGCTAACAGCAGCAGCAGCAGTAGCAGCTAGCAGCAGCTGGCAGCAGCAGCAGCAGTAGCAGCAGCAGCTAGCAGCAGCAGCAGCAGATAACAGAAGCAGCAGCTAGCAACAGGAGCTAGAAGAAGCAGCAGCTAGCAGCAGGAGCAGCTGGCAGCAGCAAGCAGCAGCAGCAGCTAGACGAAGCAGCAGCTAGCAGCAGCAGCAGCTGGCAGCAGCAGCAGAAGCAGCTAGCAGAAGCAGCCGCTAGTAGCAGCAGCAGCAGTAGCAGAAGCTAGCAGCAGCAGCAGCAGCAGCAGCAGCAGCAGCAGCAGCAGCAGCAGCAGCAGCAGCAGCAGCAGCAGCAGCAACAGCAGCAGCAGCAGCAGCAGCAGCAGCAGCTAGCAGAAGCAGCAGCTAGCAGCAGCAGTAGCAGCAGCAGCTAGCAGAAGCAGCTAGCAGCAGCAGTAGGAGCAGCAGCTAGCAGCAGCAGCAGCAGCAGCAGCAGCAGCAGCAGCAGCAGCAGCAGCAGCAGCAGCAGCAGCAGCAGAAGCAGCAGCAGCAGCAGCAGCAGCAGCAGCAGAAGCAGGAGCAGCAGCAGCAGCGGCAGCAGCAGCAGCAGCAGCAGCAGCAGCTAGCAGCAGCAGCAGCTAGCAGAAGCAGCAGCTAGCAGCAGCAGCAGTAGCTGCCAGCAGCTAGCAGCAGCAGCAGCTGCAGCTAGCAGCAGCAGCACTTAGCAGTAATAGCAGCAGCTAGCAGCAGCAGCAGCTAACAGCAGCAGCAGCAGCTAGCAGCAGCAGCTAGCATCAGCAGCTAGCATCAGCAGCAGCTAGCAGAAGCAGCAGCTAGCAGCCACAGCAACTAGCAGCAGCAGCAGCAACAGCAGCTGGCAGCAGCTAGCAGCAGCAGCAGCAGCAGCAGCAGCAGCAGCAGCAGCAGCAGCAGCAGCAGCAGCAGCAGCAGCAGCAGCAGCAGCAGCAGCAGCAGCAGCAGCAGCACCAGCAGCAGCAGCAGCAGCAGCTGGAAGCAGGAGCAAGCAGCAGTAGCAGCAGCTAGCAGCAGCTAGCTCCAACTGGTAGCAGCAGCAGCAGCAGCAGCAGCACCTAGCAGTAATAGCAGCAGCAGCAGCTAGCAGCAGCAGCAGCAGTAGCAGCTAGCAGCAGCTGGCAGCAGCAGCAGTAGCAGCAGCAGCTAGCAGCAGCAGCAGCAGATAGCAGAAGCAGCAGCTAGCAGCAGCAGCTAGAAGAAGCAGCAGCTAGCAGCAGGAGCAGCTGGCAGCAGCAAGCAGCGGCAGCAGCTAGCAGCAGCAGCAGAAGCAGCTAGCAGAAGCAGCAGCAGCAGCAGCTAGCAGAAGCAAGCAGCAGCAGCTAGCAGAAGCAGCAGCTAGCAGCAGCAGCAGCAGCTGGCAGCAGTTAGCAGCAGCCACAGCAGTAGCAGCAGTAGCAGCAGCAGCAGCAGCGGCGGCAGCAGAAGCAGCAGCAGCAGCAGAATCTAGCAGCAGCAGCTAGCAGCAGCTGGCAGAAGATAGCAGCAGCTGGCAGCAGTAGCAGCAGCAGCAGCAGCAGCAGCAGCAGCAGCAGCAGCAGCAGCAGCAGCAGCAGCAGCAGCAGCAGCAGCAGCAGCAGAAGCAGCAGCAGCATCATCAGCAGTAGCAGCAGCAGCAGCAGCAGCAGCAGCAGCAGCAGCAGCAGCAGCAGCAGCTAGCAGCAGCGGCTAGCAGAAGCAGCAGCTAGCAGCAGCAGTAGCAGCAGCATCTAGCAGCAGCAGCTAGCAGCAGCAGCAGCAGCAGCAGCAGCAGCAGCAGCAGCAGCAGCAGCAGCAGCAGCAGCAGCAGCAGCAGCAGCAGCAGCAGCAGCAGCAGCAGCAGCCGCAGCAGACTCTAGCAGCAGCCAGCACCAGCTGGCAGAAGCAAGCAGCAGCTGGCAGCAGGAGCAAGCAGCAGTAGCAGCATCCAGCAGCAGCTGGCAGGAGCTAGCATCAGCTGGTAGCAGAAGCAGCAGCAGCAGCTGGTAGCAGCAGCAGCAGCTAGCAGCAGCAGCAGCAGCAGCAGCAGCAGCAGCAGCAGCAGCAGCAGCAGCAGCAGCAGCATAAGCTAGCAGCAGCAGCACCTAGCAGTAATAGCAGCGGCTAGAAGCAGCAGCAGCAGCTGGCAGCTAGCAGAAGCAAGCAGCAGCAGCAGTAGCAGCTAGCGGCAACTGGCAGCAGCTAGCAGAAGCAGCAGCTAGCAGCAGCAGCAGCTAGCAGAAGCAAGCAGCAGCAGAAGTAGCAGCTAGCAGCAGCTGGCAGCAGCAGCTAGCAGAAGCAAGTGCTAGCAGAAGCAGCAGCTAGCAGCAGCTGGCAGCAGCTGGCAGCAGCTGGCAGCAGTTAGCAGCAGCCACAGCAGTAGCAGCAGTAGCAGCAGCAGCAGCGGCGGCAGCAGAAGCAGCAGCAGCAGAATCTAGCAGCAGCTGGCAGCAGCTAGCAGCAGCTGGCAGCAGCAGCAGCAGCAGCTAGCAGCAGCTGGCAGAAGCTAGCAGCAGTAGCAGCAGCAGCAGCTGGCAGCAGGAGCAAGCAGCAGTAGCAGCAGCTAGCTGCAGCTGGTAGCAGTGGCAGCCGCAGCAGCAGCAGCAGCTGGCAGCAGCTAGCAGCAGCAGCAGCCGCAGCAGCACCAGCAGCGAGCAGAAGCTGGCAGCAGCAGCAGCAGCAGCAGCAGCAGCAGCAGCAGCAGCAGCAGCAGCAGCAGCAGCAGCAGCAGCAGCAGCAGCAGCAGCAGCAGCAGCAGCAGCAGCAGCAGCAGCAGCAGCAGCAGCAGCAGCAGCAGCAGCAGCAGCAGCAGCAGCAGCAGCAGCAGCAGCTAGCAGAAGCAGCA
>NW_028146747.1:660000-667500 GCF_055883805.1 Amblyomma maculatum
GCAGCAGCTAGCAGCAGCAGTAGCAGCAGCATCTAGCAGAAGCAGCTAGCAGCAGCAGTAGGAGCAGCAGCAGCAGCAGCAGCAGCAGCCGCAGCAGACTCTAGCAGCAGCCAGCACCAGCTGGCAGAAGCAAGCAGCAGCTAGCAGCTGGCAGCAGGAGCAAGCAGCAGTAGCAGCATCCAGCAGCAGCTGGCAGGAGCTAGCATCAGCTGGTAGCAGAAGCAGCAGCAGCAGCTGGTAGCAGCAGCAGCAGCTAGCAGCAGCAGCAGCAGCAGCATAAGCTAGCAGCAGCAGCACCTAGCAGTAATAGCAGCGGCTAGAAGCAGCAGCAGCAGCTGGCAGCTAGCAGAAGCAAGCAGCTAGCAGCAGCAGCAGCTAGCAGAAGCAAGCAGCAGCAGAAGTAGCAGCTAGCAGCAGCTGGCAGCAGCAGCTAGCAGAAGCAAGTGCTAGCAGAAGCAGCAGCTAGCAGCAGCTGGCAGCAGCTGGCAGCAGTTAGCAGCAGCCACAGCAGTAGCAGCAGTAGCAGCAGCAGCAGCGGCGGCAGCAGAAGCAGCAGCAGCAGAATCTAGCAGCAGCTGGCAGCAGCTAGCAGCAGCTGGCAGCAGCAGCAGCAGCTAGCAGCAGCAGCAGCAGCAGCAGCAGCAGCAGCAGCAGCAGCAGCAGCAGAAGCAGCAGCAGCAGCAGCAGCAGCAGCAGCAGCAGCAGCAGAAGCAGCAGCAGCAGCAGCAGCGGCAGCAGCAGCAGCAGCAGCAGCAGCTAGCAGCAGCAGCAGCTAGCAGAAGCAGCAGCTAGCAGCAGCAGCAGTAGCTGCCAGCAGCTAGCAGCAGCAGCAGCTGCAGCTAGCAGCAGCAGCACTTAGCAGTAATAGCAGCAGCTAGCAGCAGCAGCAGCTAACAGCAGCAGCAGCAGCTAGCAGCAGCAGCTAGCATCAGCAGCTAGCATCAGCAGCAGCTAGCAGAAGCAGCAGCTAGCAGCCACAGCAACTAGCAGCAGCAGCAGCAACAGCAGCTGGCAGCAGCTAGCAGCGGCAGCAGCAGCAGCAGCAGCAGCACCAGCAGCAGCAGCAGCAGCAGCTGGAAGCAGGAGCAAGCAGCAGTAGCAGCAGCTAGCAGCAGCTAGCTCCAACTGGTAGCAGCAGCAGCAGCAGCAGCACCTAGCAGTAATAGCAGCAGCAGCAGCTAGCAGCAGCAGCAGCAGTAGCAGCTAGCAGCAGCTGGCAGCAGCAGCAGTAGCAGCAGCAGCTAGCAGCAGCAGCAGCAGATAGCAGAAGCAGCAGCTAGCAGCAGCAGCTAGAAGAAGCAGCAGCTAGCAGCAGGAGCAGCTGGCAGCAGCAAGCAGCGGCAGCAGCTAGCAGCAGCAGCAGAAGCAGCTAGCAGAAGCAGCAGCAGCAGCAGCTAGCAGAAGCAAGCAGCAGCAGCTAGCAGAAGCAGCAGCTAGCAGCAGCAGCAGCAGCAGCAGCTGGCAGCAGCTGGCAGCAGTTAGCAGCAGCCACAGCAGTAGCAGCAGTAGCAGCAGCAGCAGCAGCGGCGGCAGCAGAAGCAGCAGCAGCAGCAGCAGAATCTAGCAGCAGCAGCTAGCAGCAGCTGGCAGAAGATAGCAGCAGCTGGCAGCAGTAGCAGCAGCAGCTGGCAGCAGCAGCAGCAGCAGCAGCAGCAGCAGCAGCAGCAGCAGCAGCAGCAGCAGCAGCAGCAGCAGCAGCAGCAGCAGAAGCAGCAGCAGCATCATCAGCAGTAGCAGCAGCAGCAGCAGCAGCAGCAGCAGCAGCAGCTAGCAGCAGCGGCTAGCAGAAGCAGCAGCTAGCAGCAGCAGTAGCAGCAGCATCTAGCAGCAGCAGCTAGCAGCAGCAGCAGCAGCAGCAGCAGCAGCAGCAGCAGCAGCAGCAGCAGCAGCCGCAGCAGACTCTAGCAGCAGCCAGCACCAGCTGGCAGAAGCAAGCAGCAGCTGGCAGCAGGAGCAAGCAGCAGTAGCAGCATCCAGCAGCAGCTGGCAGGAGCTAGCATCAGCTGGTAGCAGAAGCAGCAGCAGCAGCTGGTAGCAGCAGCAGCAGCTAGCAGCAGCAGCATAAGCTAGCAGCAGCAGCACCTAGCAGTAATAGCAGCGGCTAGAAGCAGCAGCAGCAGCTGGCAGCTAGCAGAAGCAAGCAGCAGCAGCAGTAGCAGCTAGCGGCAACTGGCAGCAGCTAGCAGAAGCAGCAGCTAGCAGCAGCAGCAGCTAGCAGAAGCAAGCAGCAGCAGAAGTAGCAGCTAGCAGCAGCTGGCAGCAGCAGCTAGCAGAAGCAAGTGCTAGCAGAAGCAGCAGCTAGCAGCAGCTGGCAGCAGCTGGCAGCAGCTGGCAGCAGTTAGCAGCAGCCACAGCAGTAGCAGCAGTAGCAGCAGCAGCAGCGGCGGCAGCAGAAGCAGCAGCAGCAGAATCTAGCAGCAGCTGGCAGCAGCTAGCAGCAGCTGGCAGCAGCAGCAGCAGCAGCTAGCAGCAGCTGGCAGAAGCTAGCAGCAGTAGCAGCAGCAGCAGCTGGCAGCAGGAGCAAGCAGCAGTAGCAGCAGCTAGCTGCAGCTGGTAGCAGTGGCAGCCGCAGCAGCAGCAGCAGCTGGCAGCAGCTAGCAGCAGCAGCAGCCGCAGCAGCACCAGCAGCGAGCAGAAGCTGGCAGCAGCAGCAGCAGCAGCAGCAGCAGCAGCAGCAGCAGCAGCAGCAGCAGCAGCAGCAGCAGCAGCAGCAGCAGCAGCAGCAGCAGCAGCAGCAGCAGCAGCAGCAGCAGCAGCAGCAGCTAGCAGAAGCAGCAGCTAGCAGCAGCAGTAGCAGCAGCAGCTAGCAGAAGCAGCTAGCAGCAGCAGTAGGAGCAGCAGCTAGCAGCAGCAGCAGCAGCAGCAGCAGCAGCAGCAGCAGCAGCAGCAGCAGCAGCAGAAGCAGCAGCAGCAGCAGCAGCGGCAGCAGCAGCAGCAGCTAGCAGCAGCAGCAGCTAGCAGAAGCAGCAGCTAGCAGCAGCAGCAGTAGCTGCCAGCAGCTAGCAGCAGCAGCAGCTGCAGCTAGCAGCAGCAGCACTTAGCAGTAATAGCAGCAGCTAGCAGCAGCAGCAGCTAACAGCAGCAGCAGCAGCTAGCAGCAGCAGCTAGCATCAGCGGCTAGCATCAGCAGCAGCTAGCAGAAGCAGCAGCTAGCAGCCACAGCAACTAGCAGCAGCAGCAGCAACAGCAGCTGGCAGCAGCTAGCAGCAGCAGCAGCAGCACCAGCAGCAGCAGCAGCAGCAGCAGCTGGCAGCAGGAGCAAGCAGCAGTAGCAGCAGCTAGCAGCAGCTAGCTCCAACTGGTAGCAGCAGCAGCAGCAGCACCTAGCAGTAATAGCAGCAGCAGTAGCAGCTAGCAGCAGCTGGCAGCAGCAGCAGTAGCAGCAGCAGCTAGCAGCAGCAGCAGCAGATAGCAGAAGCAGCAGCTAGCAGCAGCAGCTAGAAGAAGCAGCAGCTAGCAGCAGGAGCAGCTGGCAGCAGCAAGCAGCGGCAGCAGCTAGCAGCAGCAGCAGAAGCAGCTAGCAGAAGCAGCAGCAGCAGCAGCTAGCAGAAGCAAGCAGCAGCAGAAGTAGCAGCTAGCAGCAGCTGGCAGCAGCAGCTAGCAGAAGCAGCAGCTAGCAGCAGCAGCAGCAGCAGCTGGCAGCAGCTGGCAGCAGTTAGCAGCAGCCACAGCAGTAGCAGCAGTAGCAGCAGCAGCAGCAGCGGCGGCAGCAGAAGCAGCAGCAGCAGCAGAATCTAGCAGCAGCAGCTAGCAGCAGCTGGCAGAAGATAGCAGCAGCTGGCAGCAGTAGCAGCAGCAGCTGGCAGCAGCAGCAGCAGCAGCAGCAGCAGCAGCAGCAGCAGCAGCAGCAGCAGCAGCAGCAGCAGCAGCAGCAGCAGCAGCAGCAGCAGCAGCAGCAGCAGCAGCAGCAGCAGCAGCAGCAGCAGCAGCAGCAGCAGCAGAAGCAGCAGCAGCAGCAGCAGCATCAGCAGCAGCAGCAGCAGCAGCAGCAGCAGGAGCAGCAGCAGCAGCAGTAGCAGCAGCTAGCAGCAGCAGCAGCAGCAGCAGCAGCAGCAGCAGAAGCAGCAGCAGCATCAGCAGCAGTAGCAGCAGGAGCAGGAGCAGCAGCAGCAGCAGAATCTAGCAGCAGCTAGCACCAGCTGGCAGCAGCAATCAGCAGCAGCAGCAGCAGCAGCAGCAGCAGCAGCAGCAGCAGCAGCAGCAGCAGCAGCAGCAGCAGCAGCAGCAGCAGCAGCTAGCAGCAGCAGCAGCTACCAGAAGCAGCAGCTAGCAGAAGCAAGCAGCGGCAGCAGCAGCAGCAGCAGCAGTGCTGTTGGCAGCACCTAGCAGCAGCTAGCAGCAGCAGCTGGCAGAAGCTAGCAGCAGCTAGCAGCAGCAGCAGCAGCAGCTGGCAGCAAGAGCAAGCAGCAGCTGGCAGCAGCTAGCTGCAGCTGGCAGCAACAGCAGCAGATAGCAGCAGCAGCAGCAGCAGCACCTAGCAGTAATAGCAGCAGCTAGCAGCAGCAGCAGCAGTAGCAGCTGGCAGCTAGCAGAAGCAAGCAGCAGCAGCAGTAGCAGCTAGCAGCATCTGGCAGCAGCTAGCTGAAGCAGGAGCTAGCAGCAGCAGCTAGCAGAAGCAGCAGCTAGCAGCAGCAGTAGCTGGCAGCAGCTAGCAGCAGCTAGCAGAAGCTAGCAGAAGCAAGCAGCAGCAGCAGCAGCAGCAGCAGCAGCAGCAGCAGCAGCAGCAGCAGCAGAATCTAGCAACAGCAGCAGCAGAATCTAGCAGCAGCTGACAGCAGCTAGCCAGCTAGCTAGCTAGCTAGCTAGCTAGCAGCAGCAGCAGCAGCAGCAGCAGCAGCAGCAGCAGAAGCAGCAGCAGCAGCAGAAGCAGCAGCAGCATCAGCAGCAGCAGCAGCAGCAGCAGCAGCAGCAGCATCAGCAGCAGCAGCAGCAGCAGCAGCAGCAGCAGCAGCAGCAGCAGCAGCAGCAGCAGCTAGCAGCAGCGGCTAGCAGAAGCAGCAGCTAGCAGCAGCAGTAGCAGCAGCATCTAGCAGAAGCAGCTAGCAGCAGCAGTAGGAGCAGCAGCAGCAGCAGCAGCAGCAGCCGCAGGAGACTCTAGCAGCAGCCAGCACCAGCTGGCAGAAGCAAGCAGCAGCTAGCAGCTGGCAGCAGGAGCAAGCAGCAGTAGCAGCAGCCAGCAGCAGCTGGCAGGAGCTAGCATCAGCTGGTAGCAGAAGCAGCAGCAGCAGCTGGTAGCAGCAGCAGCAGCTAGCAGCAGCAGCAGCAGCATAAGCTAGCAGCAGCAGCACCTAGCAGTAATAGCAGCGGCTAGAAGCAGCAGCAGCAGCTGGCAGCTAGCAGAAGCAAGCAGCTAGCAGCAGCAGCAGCTAGCAGAAGCAAGCAGCAGCAGAAGTAGCAGCTAGCAGCAGCTGGCAGCAGCAGCTAGCAGAAGCAAGTGCTAGCAGAAGCAGCAGCTAGCAGCAGCTGGCAGCAGCTGGCAGCAGTTAGCAGCAGCCACAGCAGTAGCAGCAGTAGCAGCAGCAGCAGCGGCGGCAGCAGAAGCAGCAGCAGCAGAATCTAGCAGCAGCTGGCAGCAGCTAGCAGCAGCTGGCAGCAGCAGCAGCAGCTAGCAGCAGCTGGCAGAAGCTAGCAGCAGTAGCAGCAGCAGCAGCTGGCAGCAGGAGCAAGCAGCAGTAGCAGCAGCTAGCTGCAGCTGGTAGCAGCGGCAGCCGCAGCAGCAGCAGCAGCTGGCAGCAGCTAGCAGCAGCAGCAGCCGCAGCAGCACCAGCAGCGAGCAGAAGCTGGCAGCAGCAGCAGCAGCAGCAGCAGCAGCAGCAGCAGCAGCAGCAGCAGCAGCAGCAGCAGCAGCAGCAGCAGCAGCAGCAGCAGCAGCAGCAGCAGCAGCAGCAGCAGCAGCAGTAGCAGCAGCTAGCAGCAGCAGCAGCAGCAGCAGCAGCAGCTAGCAGAAGCAGCAGCTAGCAGCAGCAGTAGCAGCAGCAGCTAGCAGAAGCAGCTAGCAGCAGCAGCAGCAGCAGCAGCAGCAGCAGCAGCAGCAGCAGCAGCAGCAGCAGCAGCAGCAGCAGCAGCAGCAGCAGCAGCAGCAGCAGCAGCAGCAGCAGCAGCAGCAGCAGCAGAAGCAGCAGTAGCAGCAGGAGCAGGAGCAGCAGCAGCAGCAGAATCTAGCAGCAGCAGCAGCAGCAGCAGCAGCAGCAGCAGCAGCAGCAGCAGCAGCAGCAGCAGCAGCAGCAGCAGCAGCAGCAGCAGCAGCAGCAGCAGAATCTAGCAACAGCAGCAGCAGAATCTAGCAGCAGCTGACAGCAGCTAGCTAGCTAGCTAGCTAGCTAGCAGCAGCAGAAGCAGCAGCAGCAGCAGAAGCAGCAGCATCAGCAGCAGCAGCAGCAGCAGCAGCAGCATCAGCAGCAGCAGCAGCAGCAGCAGCAGCAGCAGCAGCAGCAGCAGCAGCAGCAGCAGCAGCTAGCAGCAGCGGCTAGCAGAAGCAGCAGCTAGCAGCAGCAGTAGGAGCAGCAGCAGCAGCAGCAGCAGCAGCAGCAGCAGCAGCAGCAGCAGCAGCAGCAGCAGCAGCCGCAGCAGACTCTAGCAGCAGCCAGCACCAGCTAGCAGCATCCAGCAGCAGCTGGCAGGAGCTAGCATCAGCTGGTAGCAGAAGCAGCAGCAGCAGCTGGTAGCAGCAGCAGCAGCTAGCAGCAGCAGCAGCATAAGCTAGCAGCAGCAGCACCTAGCAGTAATAGCAGCGGCTAGAAGCAGCAGCAGCAGCTGGCAGCTAGCAGAAGCAAGCAGCTAGCAGCAGCAGCAGCAGCTAGCAGAAGCAAGCAGCAGCAGAAGTAGCAGCTAGCAGCAGCTGGCAGCAGCAGCTAGCAGAAGCAAGTGCTAGCAGAAGCAGCAGCTAGCAGCAGCTGGCAGCAGCTGGCAGCAGTTAGCAGCAGCCACAGCAGCAGCAGCAGCAGCAGCTAGCAGCAGCAGCAGCTACCAGAAGCAGCAGCTAGCAGAAGCAAGCAGCGGCAGCAGCAGCAGCAGCAGTGCTGTTGGCAGCACCTAGCAGCAGCTAGCAGCAGCAGCTGGCAGAAGCTAGCAGCAGCTAGCAGCAGCAGCAGCAGCAGCTGGCAGCAAGAGCAAGCAGCAGCTGGCAGCAGCTAGCTGCAGCTGGCAGCAACAGCAGCAGATAGCAGCAGCAGCTAGCAGCAGCAGCAGCACCTAGCAGTAATAGCAGCAGCTAGCAGCAGCAGCAGTAGCAGCTGGCAGCTAGCAGAAGCAAGCAGCAGCAGCAGTAGCAGCTAGCAGCATCTGGCAGCAGCTAGCTGAAGCAGGAGCTAGCAGCAGCAGCAGCTAGCAGAAGCAGCAGCTAGCAGCAGCAGTAGCTGGCAGCAGCTAGCAGCAGCTAGCAGAAGCTAGCAGAAGCAAGCAGCAGCAGCAGCAGCAGCAGCAGCAGCAGCAGCAGCAGCAGCAGCAGCAGCAGCAGCAGCAGCAGCAGCAGCAGCAGCAGCAGAATCTAGCAACAGCAGC
>NW_028146747.1:675000-677500 GCF_055883805.1 Amblyomma maculatum
CTGGTAGCAGCAGCAGCAGCTAGCAGCAGCAGCAGCAGCATAAGCTAGCAGCAGCAGCACCTAGCAGTAATAGCAGCGGCTAGAAGCAGCAGCAGCAGCTGGCAGCTAGCAGAAGCAAGCAGCTAGCAGCAGCAGCAGCTAGCAGAAGCAAGCAGCAGCAGAAGTAGCAGCTAGCAGCAGCTGGCAGCAGCAGCTAGCAGAAGCAAGTGCTAGCAGAAGCAGCAGCTAGCAGCAGCTGGCAGCAGCTGGCAGCAGTTAGCAGCAGCCACAGCAGTAGCAGCAGTAGCAGCAGCAGCAGCGGCGGCAGCAGAAGCAGCAGCAGCAGAATCTAGCAGCAGCTGGCAGCAGCTAGCAGCAGCTGGCAGAAGCAGCAGCAGCTAGCAGCAGCAGCAGCAGCAGCAGCAGCAGCAGCAGCAGCAGCAGCAGCAGCAGCAGCAGCAGCAGCAGCAGCAGCAGCAGCAGCAGCAGCAGCAGCAGCAGCAGCAGCAGCAGAAGCAGCAGCAGCAGCAGCAGCAGCAGCAGCAGCAGCAGCAGCAGCAGCAGCAGAAGCAGCAGCAGCAGCAGCAGCGGCTGCAGCAGCAGCAGCAGCAGCAGCAGCTAGCAGCAGCAGCAGCTAGCAGAAGCAGCAGCTAGCAGCAGCAGCAGTAGCTGCCAGCAGCTAGCAGCAGCAGCAGCTGCAGCTAGCAGCAGCAGCACTTAGCAGTAATAGCAGCAGCTAGCAGCAGCAGCAGCTAACAGCAGCAGCAGCAGCTAGCAGCAGCAGCTAGCATCAGCAGCTAGCATCAGCAGCAGCTAGCAGAAGCAGCAGCTAGCAGCCACAGCAACTAGCAGCAGCAGCAGCAACAGCAGCTGGCAGCAGCTAGCAGCAGCAGCAGCAGCAGCAGCAGCAGCAGCAGCTGGAAGCAGGAGCAAGCAGCAGTAGCAGCAGCTAGCAGCAGCTAGCTCCAACTGGTAGCAGCAGCAGCAGCAGCAGCAGCACCTAGCAGTAATAGCAGCAGCAGCAGCTAGCAGCAGCAGCAGCAGTAGCAGCTAGCAGCAGCTGGCAGCAGCAGCAGTAGCAGCAGCAGCTAGCAGCAGCAGCAGCAGATAGCAGAAGCAGCAGCTAGCAGCAGCAGCTAGAAGAAGCAGCAGCTAGCAGCAGGAGCAGCTGGCAGCAGCAAGCAGCGGCAGCAGCTAGCAGCAGCAGCAGAAGCAGCTAGCAGAAGCAGCAGCAGCAGCAGCTAGCAGAAGCAAGCAGCAGCAGCTAGCAGAAGCAGCAGCTAGCAGCAGCAGCAGCAGCAGCAGCAGCTGGCAGCAGCTGGCAGCAGTTAGCAGCAGCCACAGCAGTAGCAGCAGTAGCAGCAGCAGCAGCAGCGGCGGCAGCAGAAGCAGCAGCAGCAGCAGCAGAATCTAGCAGCAGCAGCTAGCAGCAGCTGGCAGAAGATAGCAGCAGCTGGCAGCAGTAGCAGCAGCAGCTGGCAGCAGCAGCAGCAGCAGCAGCAGCAGCAGCAGCAGCAGAAGCAGCAGCAGCATCATCAGCAGTAGCAGCAGCAGCAGCAGCAGCAGCAGCTAGCAGCAGCGGCTAGCAGAAGCAGCAGCTAGCAGCAGCAGTAGCAGCAGCATCTAGCAGCAGCAGCTAGCAGCAGCAGCAGCAGCAGCAGCAGCAGCAGCCGCAGCAGACTCTAGCAGCAGCCAGCACCAGCTGGCAGAAGCAAGCAGCAGCTGGCAGCAGGAGCAAGCAGCAGTAGCAGCATCCAGCAGCAGCTGGCAGGAGCTAGCATCAGCTGGTAGCAGAAGCAGCAGCAGCAGCTGGTAGCAGCAGCAGCAGCTAGCAGCAGCAGCAGCAGCAGCAGCAGCAGCATAAGCTAGCAGCAGCAGCACCTAGCAGTAATAGCAGCGGCTAGAAGCAGCAGCAGCAGCTGGCAGCTAGCAGAAGCAAGCAGCAGCAGCAGTAGCAGCTAGCGGCAACTGGCAGCAGCTAGCAGAAGCAGCAGCTAGCAGCAGCAGCAGCAGCTAGCAGAAGCAAGCAGCAGCAGAAGTAGCAGCTAGCAGCAGCTGGCAGCAGCAGCTAGCAGAAGCAAGTGCTAGCAGAAGCAGCAGCTAGCAGCAGCTGGCAGCAGCTGGCAGCAGCTGGCAGCAGTTAGCAGCAGCCACAGCAGTAGCAGCAGTAGCAGCAGCAGCAGCGGCGGCAGCAGAAGCAGCAGCAGCAGAATCTAGCAGCAGCTGGCAGCAGCTAGCAGCAGCTGGCAGCAGCAGCAGCAGCAGCTAGCAGCAGCTGGCAGAAGCTAGCAGCAGTAGCAGCAGCAGCAGCTGGCAGCAGGAGCAAGCAGCAGTAGCAGCAGCTAGCTGCAGCTGGTAGCAGTGGCAGCCGCAGCAGCAGCAGCAGCTGGCAGCAGCTAGCAGCAGCAGCAGCCGCAGCAGCACCAGCAGCGAGCAGAAGCTGGCAGCAGCAGCAGCAGCAGCAGCAGCAGCAGCAGCAGCAGCAGCAGCAGCAGCAGCAGCAGCAGCAGCAGCAGCAGCA
>NW_028146747.1:690000-693598 GCF_055883805.1 Amblyomma maculatum
AGCTGGCAGCAACAGCAGCAGATAGCAGCAGCAGCTAGCAGCAGCAGCAGCACCTAGCAGTAATAGCAGCAGCTAGCAGCAGCAGCAGTAGCAGCTGGCAGCTAGCAGAAGCAAGCAGCAGCAGCAGTAGCAGCTAGCAGCATCTGGCAGCAGCTAGCTGAAGCAGGAGCTAGCAGCAGCAGCAGCTAGCAGAAGCAGCAGCTAGCAGCAGCAGTAGCTGGCAGCAGCTAGCAGCAGCTAGCAGAAGCTAGCTAGCAGCAGCCAGCAGCAGCAGCAGCCAGCAGCAGCAGCAGCAGAAGCAGCAGCAGCATCAGCAGCAGCAGCAGCAGCAGCAGCAGCTAGCAGCAGCGGCTAGCAGAAGCAGCAGCTAGCAGCAGCAGTAGCAGCAGCATCTAGCAGAAGCAGCTAGCAGCAGCAGCAGCAGCAGCCGCAGCAGACTCTAGCAGCAGCCAGCACCAGCTGGCAGAAGCAAGCAGCAGCTAGCAGCAGCAGCAGCTGGCAGCAGGAGCAAGCAGCAGTAGCAGCATCCAGCAGCAGCTGGCAGGAGCTAGCATCAGCTGGTAGCAGAAGCAGCAGCAGCAGCTGGTAGCAGCAGCAGCAGCTAGCAGCAGCTGGTAGCAGCAGCTAGCAGCAGCAGCAGCAGCATAAGCTAGCAGCAGCAGCACCTAGCAGTAATAGCAGCGGCTAGAAGCAGCAGCAGCAGCTGGCAGCTAGCAGAAGCAAGCAGCTAGCAGCAGCAGCAGCTAGCAGAAGCAAGCAGCAGCAGAAGTAGCAGCTAGCAGCAGCTGGCAGCAGCAAGCTAGCAGAAGCAAGTGCTAGCAGAAGCAGCAGCTAGCAGCAGCTGGCAGCAGCTGGCAGCAGTTAGCAGCAGCCACAGCAGTAGCAGCAGTAGCAGCAGCAGCAGCGGCGGCAGCAGAAGCAGCAGCAGCAGAATCTAGCAGCAGCTGGCAGCAGCTAGCAGCAGCTGGCAGCAGCAGCAGCAGCTAGCAGCAGCTGGCAGAAGATAGCAGCAGTAGCAGCAGCAGCAGCTGGCAGCAGAGCAAGCAGGCAGTAGCAGCAGCTAGCTGCAGCTGGTAGCAGCGGCAGCCGCAGCAGCAGCAGCAGCTGGCAGCAGCAGCAGCAGCAGCAGCAGCAGCAGCAGCAGTAGCAGCAGCTAGCAGCAGCAGTAGCAGCAGCAGCAGCTAGCAGAAGCAGCAGCTAGCAGCAGCAGTAGCAGCAGCAGCTAGCAGAAGCAGCAGCAGCATCAGCAGCAGTAGCAGCAGGAGCAGGAGCAGCAGCAGCAGCAGAATCTAGCAGCAGCTAGCACCAGCTGGCAGCAGCAATCAGCAGCAAGCAGCAGCAGCAGCAGCAGCAGCAGCAGCAGCAAGCAGCAGCAGCAGCAGCAGCAGCAGCAGCAGCAGCAGCAGCAGCAGCAGCAGCACCTAGCAGTAATAGCAGCAGCTTGCAGCAGCAGCAGCTAGCAGCAGCTAGCATCAGCAGCTAGCAGAAGCAGCAGCAGCAGCTGGCAGCAGCTAGCAGCAGCTAGCAGCAGCAGCAGCTGCAGCTAGCAGCAGCAGCATCTAGCAGTAATAGCAGCAGCTAGCAGCAGCAGCAGCAGCAGCAGCAGCTACCAGCAGCAGCAGCAGCAGCTACCAGCAGCAGCTGGCAGCAGCTTGCAGCAGCAGCTAGCATCAGCAACTAGCAGTCGCAGCAGCTAGCAGAAGCAGCAGCTAGCAGCCGCAGCAACTAGCAGCAGCAGCAGCAACAGCAGCTGGCAGCAGCTAGCAGCAGCAGCAGCAGCAGCAGCAGCAGCAGCAGCAGCAGCAGCAGCAGCAGCAGCTGCAGCAGCAGCAGCAGCAGCAGCAGCAGCTGGCAAGCAGGAGCAAGCAGCAGCTAGCTCCAACTGGTAGCAGCAGCAGCAGCAGCAGCAGCAGCAGCAGAAGCAGCAGCTAGCATCAGCAGCTAGCAGCAGCAGCAGCTACCAGAAGCAGCAGCTAGCAGAAGCAAGCAGCGGCAGCAGCAGAAGCTAGCAGCAGCAGCAGCAGCAGCAGTGCTGTTGGCAGCACCTAGCAGCAGCTAGCAGCAGCAGCTGGCAGAAGCTAGCAGCAGCTAGCAGCAGCAGCAGCAGCAGCAGCAGCAGCAGCAGCAGCTGGCAGCAAGAGCAAGCAGCAGCTGGCAGCAGCTAGCTGCAGCTGGCAGCAACAGCAGCAGATAGCAGCAGCAGCTAGCAGCAGCAGCAGCACCTAGCAGTAATAGCAGCAGCTAGCAGCAGCAGCAGTAGCAGCTGGCAGCTAGCAGAAGCAAGCAGCAGCAGCAGTAGCAGCTAGCAGCATCTGGCAGCAGCTAGCTGAAGCAGGAGCTAGCAGCAGCAGCAGCTAGCAGAAGCAGCAGCTAGCAGCAGCAGTAGCTGGCAGCAGCTAGCAGCAGCTAGCAGAAGCTAGCTAGCAGCAGCAGCAGCAGCAGCAGCAGCAGCAGCAGAAGCAGCAGCAGCATCAGCAGCAGCAGCAGCAGCATCAGCAGCAGCAGCAGCAGCAGCTAGCAGCAGCGGCTAGCAGAAGCAGCAGCTAGCAGCAGCAGTAGCAGCAGCATCTAGCAGAAGCAGCTAGCAGCAGCAGTAGGAGCAGCAGCAGCAGCAGCAGCAGCAGCCGCAGCAGACTCTAGCAGCAGCCAGCACCAGCTGGCAGAAGCAAGCAGCAGCTAGCAGCAGCAGCAGCAGCAGCAGCTGGCAGCAGGAGCAAGCAGCAGTAGCAGCATCCAGCAGCAGCTGGCAGGAGCTAGCATCAGCTGGTAGCAGAAGCAGCAGCAGCAGCTGGTAGCAGCAGCAGCAGCTAGCAGCAGCAGCAGCAGCATAAGCTAGCAGCAGCACCTAGCAGTAATAGCAGCGGCTAGAAGCAAGCAGCAGCAGCTGGAGCAGCTAGGCTAGCAGAAGCAAGCAGCTAGCAGCAGCAGCAGCTAGCAGAAGCAAGCAGCAGCAGAAGTAGCAGCTAGCAGCAGCTGGCAGCAGCAGCTAGCAGAAGCAAGTGCTAGCAGAAGCAGCAGCTAGCAGCAGCTGGCAGCAGCTGGCAGCAGTTAGCAGCAGCCACAGCAGTAGCAGCAGTAGCAGCAGCAGCAGCGGCGGCAGCAGAAGCAGCAGCAGCAGAATCTAGCAGCAGCTGGCAGCAGCTAGCAGCAGCTGCAGCAGCAGCAGCAGCTAGCAGCAGCTGGCAGAAGATAGCAGCAGTAGCAGCAGCAGCAGCTGGCAGCAGGAGCAAGCAGCAGTAGCAGCAGCTAGCTGCAGCTGGTAGCAGCGGCAGCCGCAGCAGCAGCAGCAGCTGGCAGCAGCAGCAGCAGCAGCAGCAGCAGCAGCAGCAGCAGCAGCAGTAGCAGCAGCTAGCAGCAGCAGTAGCAGCAGCAGCAGCTAGCAGAAGCAGCAGCTAGCAGCAGCAGTAGCAGCAGCAGCTAGCAGAAGCAGCAGCAGCATCAGCAGCAGTAGCAGCAGGAGCAGGAGCAGCAGCAGCAGCAGAATCTAGCAGCAGCTAGCACCAGCTGGCAGCAGCAATCAGCAGCAGCAGCAGCAGCAGCAGCAGCAGCAGCAGCAGCAGCAGCAGCAGCAGCAGCAGCAGCAGCAGCAGCAGCAGCA
>NW_028146747.1:693698-698698 GCF_055883805.1 Amblyomma maculatum
TCTCAAGCAACAAGCAGGAGCAACAATCGGCCAACAAGAAAGCAGCTCGGAACATCGATCGCATGTGTGGGTGAGTGCTTGGCTTTTCTTCTGATGTGGACCAGGTTCTAGAACAGGGTTAGATTTTAGAACTGGTAAAAAGTGTTGAAACGCCTTTAGGTTTGGTAGTTTGCACTGTTGTTTTGGAAGTAGCCGACACTCGGAGCGATCATGGACCTACAAAAGCTGCAGAAACCGGAACTGTTGCAATTGTGTGAGGAATTGGGAATTGATACAAGTGGTTTGGCACGAAAACCCTTGATTATAAAGGCAATCACTGATCTGGGAACCGATGATGAGGAGCTCAGTGAAGCATGGAACCTCATCGGTCAAAAAAAGGAGCAGCTCAGACAGCAGAAAGAGCGGGAAAAAGAGGAAAAGAGGCGTGAGCGTGAACTTGAGAGGGAAAAGAGGAAAGGGAGCGCGAACGTGAGTGGGAAAAAGAGGAAAAGAAGCGTGAAAGAGAAGCAAAAAGGCTGGACCAAGAAATTGAGCTCCGGAAATTAGAACTAGAGTTGAGCAAGAGGTCGGGCAATTGTCCCCAGCTAGCGGTACCTCTTCTCAACAAGGAGGCAGATTTCAAGATGTCAAAGTACATGCAGCCATATGTGATATCAGGGGATATCGGTCTGTATCTGGTTAACTTTGAGCGAACATGCGAAAAACTGTCCTTCCAGCGAGACACGTGGTCTCAGAGATTATTGACGGTTCTGCCCTGCGAGGCAGCGGAGGTTGTCGCGCGGCTTAGCAAGGAGGACGCGGACAACTACGAGAAGGTCAAGGCTTGCCTTCTGAAAAAGTATAGGCTTAGCGCCGAGGCGTTCAGACAACGTTTTCGGAAAGCTAGTAAGACCAGGGACGAGAGTTACCCTGAATTCCTGTACAATTTAAGAGTCAATTTGGGCGAGTGGCTAAAGAGCACTGATTCCTACAGTGATAGGGACGCTGTAGTCGAGCGAATTCTTTTGGAGCAGTTTTATAGCTGCCTCCCAGAAAAAGAAAGAAATTGGTTACAGGACCGAGGCGAAATTAAGTCAACAACTGAAGCTGCCGAACTCATTGAGGAGTACGCTTCGCGCCGACAATTCAGCAACCCAGCAGTAGATAGGCTCCGCAAGCCCAAGTTGAGTGTGAATAACCGTCAGAAAAGGCACTTTGCTAGATTTGCAAACGAAGAAAGGAAGGCTTTTTCGGGCAAACGCCCTAGAAAGGACGGCAGTGAGAAAAGTGAGGAAGTGACCAACGCGCAGAACACAAAGAATAAGTTTGAGGCTAGGAAGCCGCTCACATGCTTTAGGTGTAATGAGCAAGGTCACATTGCCGTCAACTGCCGGAAAGAAAAGTTTGCTTTCTCGTATGTCAGTGACTGCGATGAAAATATGCAGCTTTTGGAACCCTACCTGCATGACCTAGTAGTCAACGGGAAGCCTTGCAAGGTACTGCGCGATTCGGCCGCAACAATGGATGTTGTCCATCCGGCGTATGTGTCGCCTTCCGACTATACAGGACAGTGTGCATGGATCCGCCAGGTAGTGGAGGAACAGAGTGTGTGCTTGCCAATCGCGAACGTGGTCATCGAGGGCCCTTTCGGCAAGTTAACAACCGAGGCTGCCGTTTCAGGAAAGCTTCCTAAGTGCTATCCGTATTTGTTCTCTAACAAATCGGACATGCTACTGCGAAAGAGGGGCATCCTTTTCGGAGACAGAGTTGTGCAAGCCTTAACACGTTCAAAGGCGCGAGAACTAGCTACACTGCTCATTCCAGAAAAATCCACAGCGGAAGAAACGGCAGTTAAAACAGTGGTCGAGGCGGAAGATCGCGGGTCAGAAAACTTTGAGAGCGAGGCATCTCAGATAAGTCAACTAGAAAGTGAGCTTGATAAGACACGGAATGAGGACGTTCTAGAGAGTAACCTCTTGCCGCCGGTGTCTAGTAATCTCACGAGACTTCTAAGTGTAACCCGAGAGGACTTAGCTATGGAGCAAGCCAATGATCCCAAGAATAAGCTCGAAGTACAGTGGGAAGGACCTGCTAAAGTCGTTGCAGAGCTTTCTGACACTAACTACGCAGTGAAAATCCCCGATAGGCGTAAAGCAGTGCGCATTTATCATTGCAATCTTATGAAGCCTTATGAGCAGAGGGAAACCATGGTAAATCTAACGTTAAACCTTCCTGAGGAGATTGGGGATAACTTGATTTGCCTCAGCGGAAAAGGAAGCAACGCTCAGGAGCTTCTCAGAAAGACGGAGCAGAGAGGAGAACTAAAGAAATCCCAGCTGTCCAATCTAGGCGAAATAATAACAGAGTTTGAGGCCTGCTTCGTGGACAGGCCAGGCAGAACTGATTTGACTGAGCACGATATTGAGCTGACTTCAGACGTGCCAGTGCGATCAAGGTGCTACCGATTTTCTCCAAGGCAAAGAGAAATTCTGGATAGGGAAGTAACTCGCATGCTGGAATTGGGAGTAATAAAACCCTCGGAAAGCGATTATGCTTCGCCTATGATCTTAGTAGAAGCTCCAGGTAAAGACCCTAGGCCTGTGGTAGACTACCGAAAGCTAAATTCTCTCACCAGGGATCAAGTGTATCCTATTCCGAATATTGAGGAGAGAGTAGAACAGGTCAGTAGAGCGGCATATGTGACTACGCTGGACCTTACTCGAGGATACTGGCAAGTACCGCTCACTGAACGCGCCAGCAGATACGCGGCTTTCGTCACTCCGACGGGCAGCTACCAGCCAACAATGATGAGTTTCGGGCTCAAAAATGCTCCATTTTGTTTTTCCCGACTCATGGATAGGGTTTTAAAGGGGTGTGAAACATTCGCGGTGCCTTATTTAGATGACATTGCGGTTTTTTCCGACTCATGGGCGGACCATATGGTACATCTAAGAGCTGTACTGAGCCTTTTGCGTCAAGCTGGACTAACCATAAAGGCCGAGAAATGTTGCCTGGCAAGGGCGACCGTGGACTACTTGGGTCACAATGTAGGTCAAGGTTTCAGGAAACCCAGCGAGATTAAGATTTCTGCGGTAGCAGACTATCCGCGGCCGAGCACGAAGACGGAAATTCGAGCATTCCTAGGTCTGACTGGGTACTACAATCACTACATCCCTAACTATTCAGCTTTGGCTAGCCCTCTGACCGACGCTCTCCGCAGGACAGAACCGACAAATGTAGTCTGGGACGAACAAAAGGAAGCTTCCTTCGTAAACCTGAAGGCTGTGCTGATTAGCCGTCCGGTATTGCGAGCTCCAGACTATGACCGAGAATTCACGGTCCAGTGTGATGCCAGTGATCGAGGGCTAGGTGCTGTTCTCTCCCAGAGAGATGACGACGGTAATGAGCACCCCGTGCTCTACCTGAGCAGAAAACTGAGTTCTAGAGAGAGGGCTTATTGCGCGTCAGAGAAAGAGTGCGATTGCATTGTATGGGCCATTCAAAAATTGCAGTGCTATCTTGGAGGGGCCAAATTCACCGTAGAGACGGACCATTGTCCCCTGGCTTGGCTGCAAACTGCGACATCGAAGAACAGTCGCCTTCTTAGGTGGAGCTTGATTTTACAGCAGTACAATTTTGAAATAAGATACAAAAAGGGGAAGTTAAATGGGAATGCGGACGCGCTTAGCCGCTCTTTCTAAGCGGTCCGAGATGTTCCTCACCATGTATCCAAATTGATAATCAGGTTTTTTATTTTTTTCGTGCGCTTGTATATGTGTGGCTATGTAAAGCAGCACGTTTGGTTTTCTAGGCATACGTGGGTCCTGAACGTCTTGAGAGTGGGCTTTTCTCGAACAACAATGGCAGTTTTCTTTTAACCTGGTCTCTTCAGACGGGAGCCGAGTGCTTGTTTAGACATGTGGTTGAGTTTCAGACAGCTCGAGCAATTTGGCCTACAACAATCAAGACAACGCGACAAGCAACAGCGAGCTTCAAGCGTTCACGTGCAGGCCATTAAGTCGTCTCTTCATGCAGCAGCGGCGACTGCTGCCCTCCGTGACTCTTCTGGCGGGGGAGGAGGCTGTTACGACCGTGCATCCGCATTTGCGCGCTCTATTGTTCGCCTGTGGGCATGGAAAAGTATTGTGAATATGTGGTGATGGTCCAATGGCTCTAAGTGAGCCTGTTTCCAGGAATTCTGTTTTTGTAAGCCTGTTTTGCTTTGTGGACAACCTGCAAATGCTAAATTGACCCTGTCAAGAGAACGTCTGGAAAAACACAAAGAAACGTCCCCCTGCGGGAAATAGCAGGAAGTGCTTTCTTTCTTTTGTTCACCCTTCCAGTCGAGAAGTGCTATCCTCCAGTGATGAATGCCTCCTATCCAAAGGAGACGACAGAGTGACATGTCCGCTGACGTGCAGGACAAGAAAGGAGCATGACTCATACGGCCATTAAGTGATTTCCCGGGAATGCAGGAAAGATTTGCAATTGTCGAAAAGGGACAATGTTGGGAGCCCTATGCGGCGCCACGTGCACTCGGGTTTCTGAGAAGTAAAACCACTTGTCAGAACCAGCCTGTGGTTTCTTTGCTGAAGAATAGAAATGTACCTCCTCTCCTCGCCGTTCCCAAGCTTTTCCCGCCAACAAGTGATCACGCCCAACGAATGAATGCCGGACCAGTCAGTGCTTCAGACCATCAGTGCAGTGATGTGTTCGATTGGATGCCGATACCTGAGGGGCGTGCCCTGGATTTGGTTGGTCAGCATCTTCAGAGAGGGGCTGGACATAGGGGGTTTTAAGGACGCTGCAGAGCACGAAATGTCGCTCTGGGCCCTGGGTAAACGGCTCATCCAGTCGCTTCTCGATATGAACTCTTAAACGCTTGCCATTTTGCTGATGTACCCTTCTTTTTCGTGTAAATAATCTTGTAAATAAGTTTCTCAAAGTGCCATTAAACCTGCTTGTACATATTTCACCAACTTCGAAGATTCAATCCTACTTCAACCCCGAGTCTCTGCACG
>NW_028146747.1:703698-736198 GCF_055883805.1 Amblyomma maculatum
CAGCAGCAACAGCAGCAAGCAGCTGGAAGGAGCTAGAGCAGCAGCAGCAGCAGCAGCAACAGCTAGTAGCAGCAGCAACCAGCAACAGCAAGCAGCAGCAGCAGCAACCAGCAGAAGCAGCAGCAGAAGCTGGCAGCAACTAGCAAGTGGCGGCGGCTGCAGCAGCAGCAGCAGCTAGCAGAAGCAGCAGCGAGAAGCAGCAAGCAGAAGTAGCAAGCAGAAGCAGCACCTGGCAGCTGGCAGCAGCTAGCAGCAGCAGCAAGCAGCTGGAAGCAGCAGCAGCAGCAGAAGCAGCAGCAGCTGGCAGCAGCTGTCAGCAGCTAGCAGCGGTGGCGCCTGCAGCAGCAGCAGCAGCAGAAGCAGCAGCAGCAACAGCTAGTAGCAGCAGCAACCAGCAACAGCAAGCAGCAGCAGCAACCAGCAGAAGCAGCAGCAGAAGCTGGCAGCAACTAGCAAGTGGCGGCGGCTGCAGCAGCAGCAGCAGCTAGCAGAAGCAGCAACGAGAAGCAGCAAGCAGAAGTAGCAAGCAGAAGCAGCACCTGGCAGCTGGCAGCAGCTAGCAGCAGCAGCAAGCAGCTGGAAGCAGTAGCAGCAGCAGAAGCAGCAGCAGCTGGCAGCAGCTGTCAGCAGCTAGCAGCGGTGGCGCCTGCAGCAGCAGCAGCAGCAGCAGCAGCAGCAGCAGCAGCAGCAGCAGCAGCAGCAGCAGCAGCAGCAGCAGCAGCAGCAGCAGCAGCAGCAGCAGCAAGCTGAAGGAAGCAGCAGCAGCAAGCAGAAGCAGCAAGCAGCAGCAGCTAGCAGCAGCAGCAGCAGCAGTAGTAGCAAGCAGCAAGCAGCAGCAGCAGCAGCTAGCAGCACAGCAACAGCAGTAGCAGCAGCAGCAGCAGCAAGCACTGGCAGCAGCTGGAAGCAGCTAGAGCAGCAGCAGTAAGCAGCACCATCAGCAGCAGCAAGCTGAAGCAAGCAGCAGCAGTAAGCAGAAGCAGCTAGCAGCAGCAGCAGCAGCAGTAGTAGCAAGCAGCAAACAGCAGCAGCAGCAGCAGCTAGCAGCACAGCAGCAGCAGAAGCAGCAAGCAGAGGCAGCAAGCAGGAGCAGCACCTGGCAGCTAGCAGTGGCGGCGGCAGCAGCAGCAGCAGCAAGCACTTGGCAGGAGCTAGCAGAATCAGCAGCAGGAAGCAGCCGGAAGCAGCTAGCGCAGCAGCAGCAGCATCAGAAGCAGCAGCAACTGCAAGCAGCAGCAGTAGTAGCAAGCAGCAAGCGGCAGCAACAGCAGCAGCAGCTGGCAGCAGCTAGCAGTGGCGGCGGCGGCGGCAGCAGCAGCAGCGGCAAGCAGCTGGCAGCAGCTAGCAGCAGCAACAGCAGCAAGCAGCTGGAAGGAGCTAGAGCAGCAGCAGCAGCAGAAGCAGCAGCAGCAGCAACAGCTAGTAGCAGCAGCAACCAGCAACAGCAAGCAGCAGCAGCAGCAACCAGCAGAAGCAGCAGCAGAAGCTGGCAGCAACTAGCAAGTGGCGGCGGCTGCAGCAGCAGCAGCAGCTAGCAGAAGCAGCAGCGAGAAGCAGCAAGCAGAAGTAGCAAGCAGAAGCAGCACCTGGCAGCTGGCAGCAGCTAGCAGCAGCAGCAAGCAGCTGGAAGCAGCAGCAGCAGCAGAAGCAGCAGCAGCTGGCAGCAGCTGTCAGCAGCTAGCAGCGGTGGCGCCTGCAGCAGCAGCAGCAGAAGCAGCAGCAGCAACAGCTAGTAGCAGCAGCAACCAGCAACAGCAAGCAGCAGCAGCAACCAGCAGAAGCAGCAGCAGAAGCTGGCAGCAACTAGCAAGTGGCGGCGGCTGCAGCAGCAGCAGCAGCTAGCAGAAGCAGCAACGAGAAGCAGCAAGCAGAAGTAGCAAGCAGAAGCAGCACCTGGCAGCTGGCAGCAGCTAGCAGCAGCAGCAAGCAGCTGGAAGCAGTAGCAGCAGCAGAAGCAGCAGCAGCTGGCAGCAGCTGTCAGCAGCTAGCAGCGGTGGCGCCTGCAGCAGCAGCAGCAGCAGCAGCAGCAGCAGCAGCAGCAGCAGCAGCAGCAGCAGCAGCAGCAGCAGCAGCAGCAGCAGCAGCAGCAGCAGCAGCAGCAGCAGCAGCAGCAGCAGCAGCAGCAGCAGCAGCAGCAGCAGCAGCAGCAGCAGCAGCAGCAGCAGCAGCAGCAGCAGCAGCAGCAGCAGCAGCAGCAGCAGCAGCAGCAGCAAGCACTTGGCAGGAGCTAGCAGAATCAGCAGCAGGAAGCAGCCGGAAGCAGCTAGCGCAGCAGCAGCAGCAGCAGCATCAGAAGCAGCAGCAACTGCAAGCAGCAGCAGTAGTAGCAAGCAGCAAGCGGCAGCAACAGCAGCAGCAGCTGGCAGCAGCTAGCAGTGGCGGCGGCGGCGGCAGCAGCAGCAGCGGCAAGCAGCTGGCAGCAGCTAGCAGCAGCAACAGCAGCAAGCAGCTGGAAGGAGCTAGAGCAGCAGCAGCAGCAGAAGCAGCAGCAGCAGCAACAGCTAGTAGCAGCAGCAACCAGCAACAGCAAGCAGCAGCAGCAGCAACCAGCAGAAGCAGCAGCAGAAGCTGGCAGCAACTAGCAAGTGGCGGCGGCTGCAGCAGCAGCAGCAGCTAGCAGAAGCAGCAGCGAGAAGCAGCAAGCAGAAGTAGCAAGCAGAAGCAGCACCTGGCAGCTGGCAGCAGCTAGCAGCAGCAGCAAGCAGCTGGAAGCAGCAGCAGCAGCAGAAGCAGCAGCAGCTGGCAGCAGCTGTCAGCAGCTAGCAGCGGTGGCGCCTGCAGCAGCAGCAGCAGCAGAAGCAGCAGCAGCAACAGCTAGTAGCAGCAGCAACCAGCAACAGCAAGCAGCAGCAGCAACCAGCAGAAGCAGCAGCAGAAGCTGGCAGCAACTAGCAAGTGGCGGCGGCTGCAGCAGCAGCAGCAGCTAGCAGAAGCAGCAACGAGAAGCAGCAAGCAGAAGTAGCAAGCAGAAGCAGCACCTGGCAGCTGGCAGCAGCTAGCAGCAGCAGCAAGCAGCTGGAAGCAGTAGCAGCAGCAGAAGCAGCAGCAGCAGCAGCAGCAGCAGCAGCAGCAGCAGCAGCAGCAGCAGCAGCAGCAGCAGCAGCAGCAGCAGCAGCAGCTAGCAGCGGCTGCGGCAGCAGCAGCAGCAGCAGCAGCAGCAGCAGCAGCAGCGGCGGCTGCAGGAGCAGCAGCAGCTGGCAGCAGCATCAGCGAGCAGAAGTAGCAAGCAGCAGCAGCTGGAAGCAGCTAGCAGCAGCAGCAGCAAGCAGCTGGCAGCAGCTAGCAGCAGCAGCAGCAGCAGCAGCAGCAGCAGCAGCAGCAGCAGCAGCAGCAGCAGCAGCAGCAGCAGCAGCAGCAGCAGCAGCAGCAGCAGCAGCAGCAGCAGCAGCAGCAGCAGCAGCAGCAGCAGCAGCAGCAGCAGCAGCAGTAGCAGCAGAAGCAGCAACAGCTAGTAGCTGCAGCAGCAGCAAGCAGCTGGCAGCAGCTAGAGCAGCAGCAGCAGCAACAGCAGCAGCAAGCAGCAGCAACAGCAAGTAGCAGCACCACTCAGCAGCAAATAGCAGCAGCAGCAGCAGCAGCAGCAGCAGCAGCAGCAGCAGCAGCAGCAGCAGCAGCAGCAGCAGCAGCAGCAGCAGCAGCAGCAGCAGCAGCAGCAGCAGCAGCAGCAGCAGCAGCAGCAGCAGCAGCAGCAGCAGCAGCAGCAGCAGCTGGCAGCAGCTAGCAGTGGCGGCGGCGGTGGCAGCAGCAGCAGCAGCAGCAGCAAGCAGCTAGCAGCAGCAACAGCAGCAAGCAGCTGGCAGCAGGTAGAGCAGCAGCAGCAGCAGCAGCAAGCTGAAGCAAGCAGCAGCAGCAAGCAGAAGCAGCAAGCAGCAGCAGCACCTGGCAGCTAGCAGAATCAGCAGCAGCAAGCAGCCGGAAGCAGCTAGCGCAGCAGCAGGAAGCAGCCGGAAGCAGCAAGAGCAGCAGCAGCAGCATCAGAAGCAGCAGCAACTGCAAGCAGCAGCAGCAACCAGCAACAGCTAGCAGCAGCAGTAGTAGCAAGCAGCAAGCAGCAGCAGCAGCAGCAGCAGCAGCAGCAGCAGCAGCAGCAGCAGCAGCAGCAGCAGCAGCAGCAGCAGCAGCAGCAGCAGCAGCTGGCAGCAGCTAGCAGTGGCGGCGGCGGCGGCGGCAGCAGCAGCAGCAGCAAGTAGCTGGCAGCAGCTAACAGCAGCAACAGCAGCAAGCAGCTGGAAGGAGCTAGAGCAGCAGCAGCAGCAGCAGCAACAGCTAGTAGCAGCAGCAACCAGCAACAGCAGCAGCAGCAGCATGCACCTGGCAGCAGCTAAAAGCATCAGCAGCAACAAACAGCTGGAAGGAGCTAGAGCAGCAGCAGCAGCTAGCAGCGGCGGCAGCTGCAGCAGCAGCATCAGCAGCAGCAGCCAGCAATCAGCAGCAGCAGCAGCAAGCAGCAGCAGCTAGCAGCAGCAGCAGCAACTAGCAGCACAGCAGCAGCACCTGGCAGCTAGCAGTGGCGGCGGGAGCAGCAGCAGCAGCAGCAAGCACCTGGCAGGAGCTACCAGAATCAGCAGCAGCAAGCAGCCGGAAGCAGCTAGCGCAGCAGCAGCAGCAGCAGCATCAGAAGCAGCAGCAACTGCAAGCAGCAGCTGCAACCAGGAACAGCTAGCAGCAAGCAGCAGCAGCAGCAGCAGCAACAGCAGCAAGGAGCTGGAAGGAGCTAGAGCAGCAGCAGCAGCAGCAGAAGCAGCAGCAGCAGCAACAGCTAGTAGCAGCAGCAACCAGCAACTAGCAACAGCAAGCAGCAGCAGCAGTAGCAGCAGCTAGCTGCTAGCAGCAGCAACCAACAGAAGCAGCAGCAGCAGCAGCAGCTGCAGCAGCAGCAGCAGCAGAAGCAGCAACTGCAAGCAGCAGCAGCAACCAGGAACAGCTAGCAGCAAGCAGCAGCAGCAGCAACAGCAGCAAGGAGCTGGAAGGAGCTAGAGCTGCAGCAGCAGCAGCAGCAGCAACAGCTAGTAGCAGCAGCAACCAGCAACAGCAAGCAGCAGCAGCAGTAGCAGCAGCTAGCTGGTAGCAGCAGCAACCAGCAGAAGCAGCAGCAGCAGCAGCAGCTGGCAGCAGCTAGCAGTGGCGGCGGCTGCAGCAGCAGCAGCTAGCAGCAGCAGCAGCGAGCAGCAGCAGCAAGCAGAAGTAGCAAGCAGCAGCAGCACCTGGCAGCTGGCAGCAGCTAGCAGCGGTGGCGGCTGCAGCAGCAGCAGTAGCAGCAGCTAGCAGCAGCAGCAGAAGCAGCAGCAGCAGCAGCAGCAGCAGCAGCAGCAGCAGCAGCAGCAGCAGCAGCAGCAGCAGCAGCAGCTGGAAGCAGCTAGAGCAGCAGCAGCAGCAGTAAGCAGCACCATCAGCAGCAGCAAGCTGAAGCAAGCAGCAGCAGCAAGCAGCAGCAGCAGCAGCAGCAGCTGGTAGCAGCTATCAGTGGCGGTGGCGGTAGCAACAGCAGCAAGCAGCTGGCAGCAGCTAGCAGCAGCAACAGCAGCAAGCAGCTGGAAGGAGGTAGAGCAGAAGCAGCAGCAGAAGCAGCAGCAGCAACAGCTAGTAGCAGCAGCAACAGCAGCAAGCAGCTGGAAGGAGCTAGAGCAGCAGCAGCAGCAGAAGCAGCAGCAGCAACCAGCAACAGAGAGCAGCAGCAGCAGTAGCAGCAAGCAGCAGCAGCAGCAGCAACCAGCACAAGCAGCAGCAGCAGCTGGCAGCGTCTAGCAGCGGCGGCGGCTGTAGCAGCAGCATCTAGCAGAAGCAGCAGCAGCAAGCAGAAGTAGGAAGCAGCAGCAGCACCTGGCAGCTGGCAGCAGCTAGCAGCGGTGGCGGCTGCAGCAGAAGCAGCAGCAGCAGCTGGCTGCAGATAGCAGCGGTGGCGCCTGCAGCAGCAGCAGCAGCAGCAGCAGCAGCAGCAGCAGCAGCAGCAGCAGCAGCAGCAGCAGCAGCAGCAGCAGCAGCAGCAGCAGCAGCAGCAGCAGCAGCAGCAGCAGCAGCTGGCAGCAGCTAGCAGCGGTGGCGCCTGCAGCAGCAGCAGCAGCAGCAGCAGTGGCGGCGGCTGCAGCAGCAGCGAGCAGCAGCAACAAGCAGAAGTAGCAAGCAGCAGCAGCACCTGGCAGCTGGCAGCAGCTAGCAGCAGCAACAGCAGCAAGCAGCTGGCAGCAAGTAGAGCAGCAGCAGCAGCAGCAGCAGTAGTAGCAAACAGCAAGCAGCAGCAGCTGGCAGCAGCTGCAGCAGCTGCAGCAGCAGCTAGCAGCAGCAAGCAGCAGCAGCAGCAAGGAGCAGCAACAGCAAGCAGCAGCAAATAGCAGCACCAAGCAGCAGCAGCTGCAGCTAGCAGCAGCAGCAGCAGCAGTAAGCAGCACCATCAGCAGCAGCAAGATGAAGCAAGCAGCAGCAGTAAGCAGAAGCAGCTAGCAGCAGCAGCAGCAGCAGTAGTAGCAAGCAGCAAACAGCAGCAGCAGCAGCAGCTAGCAACACAGCAGCAGCAGAAGCAGCAAGCAGAGGCAGCAAGCAGGAGCAGCACCTGGCAGCTAGCTGTGGCGGCGGCAGCAGCAGCAGCAGCAAGCACCTGGCAGGAGCTAGCAGAATCAGCAGCAGGAAGCAGCCGGAAGCAGCTAGCGCAGCAGCAGCAGCAGCAGCATCAGAAGCAGCAGCAACTGCAAGCAGCAGCAGTAGTAGCAAGCAGCAAGCGGCAGCAACAGCAGCAGCAGCTGGCAGCAGCTAGCAGTGGCGGCGGCGGCGGCAGCAGCAGCAGCGGCAAGCAGCTGGCAGCAGCTAGCAGCAGCAACAGCAGCAAGCAGCTGGAAGGAGCTAGAGCAGCAGCAGCAGCAGAAGCAGCAGCAGCAGCAACAGCTAGTAGCAGCAGCAACCAGCAACAGCAAGCAGCAGCAGCAGCAGCAGCAACCAGCAGAAGCAGCAGCAGAAGCTGGCAGCAACTAGCAAGTGGCGGCGGCTGCAGCAGCAGCAGCAGCTAGCAGAAGCAGCAGCGAGAAGCAGCAAGCAGAAGTAGCAAGCAGAAGCAGCACCTGGCAGCTGGCAGCAGCTAGCAGCAGCAGCAAGCAGCTGGAAGCAGCAGCAGCAGCAGAAGCAGCAGCAGCTGGCAGCAGCTGTCAGCAGCTAGCAGCGGTGGCGCCTGCAGCAGCAGCAGCAGCAGAAGCAGCAGCAGCAACAGCTAGTAGAAGCAGCAACCAGCAACAGCAAGCAGCAGCAGCAACCAGCAGAAGCAGCAGCAGAAGCTGGCAGCAACTAGCAAGTGGCGGCGGCTGCAGCAGCAGCAGCAGCAGCTAGCAGAAGCAGCAACGAGAAGCAGCAAGCAGAAGTAGCAAGCAGAAGCAGCACCTGCCAGCTGGCAGCAGCTAGCAGCAGCAGCAAGCAGCTGGAAGCAGCAGCAGCAGCAGAAGCAGCAGCAGCTGGCAGCAGCTGTCAGCAGCTAGCAGCGGTGGCGCCTGCAGCAGCAGCAGCAGCAGCAGCAGCAGCAGCAGCAGCAGCAGCAGCAGCAGCAGCAGCAGCAGCAGCAGCAGCAGCAGCAGCAGCAGCAGCAGCAGCAGCAGCAGCAGCAGCAGCAGCAGCAGCAGCAGCAGCAGCAGCAGCAGCAGCTAGCAGCGGCTGCGGCTGCAGCAGCAGCAGCAGCAGCAGCAGCAGCGGCGGCTGCAGGAGCAGCAGCAGCTGGCAGCAGCATCAGCGAGCAGAAGTAGCAAGCAGCAGCAGCTGGAAGCAGCTAGCAGCAGCAGCAGCAGCAAGCAGCTGGCAGCAGCTAGCAGCTGGCAGCAGCTAGCAGCAGCAGCAGCAGCAGCAGCAGCAGCAGCAGCAGCAGCAGCAGCAGCAGCAGCAGCAGCAGCAGCAGCAGCAGCAGCAGCAGCAGCAGCAGCAGCAGCAGCAGCAGCAGCAGCAGCAGCAGCAGAAGCAGCAACAGCTAGTAGCTGCAGCAGCAGCAAGCAGCTGGCAGCAGCTAGAGCAGCAGCAGCAGCAACAGCAGCAGCAAGCAGCAGCAACAGCAAGTAGCAGCACTAAGCAGCAGCAAATAGCAGCAGCAGCAGCAGCAGCAGCAGCAGCAGCAGCAGCAGCAGCAGCAGCAGCAGCAGCAGCAGCAGCAGCAGCAGCAGCAGCAGCAGCAGCAGCAGCAGCAGCAGCAGCAGCTAGCAGCGGCTGCGGCTGCAGCAGCAGCAGCAGCAGCAGCAGCGGCGGCTGCAGGAGCAGCAGCAGCTGGCAGCAGCATCAGCGAGCAGAAGTAGCAAGCAGCAGCAGCTGGAAGCAGCTAGCAGCAGCAGCAGCTAGCAGCAGCAGCAGCAAGCAGCTGGCAGCAGCTAGCAGCAGCAGCAGCAGCAGCAGCAGCAGCAGCAGCAGCAGCAGCAGCAGCAGCAGCAGCAGCAAGCAGCTAGCAGCAGCAACAGCAGCAAGCAGCTGGCAGCAGGTAGAGCAGCAGCAGCAGCAGCAGCAAGCTGAAGCAAGCAGCAGCAGCAAGCAGAAGCAGCAAGCAGCAGCAGCACCTGGCAGCTAGCAGAATCAGCAGCAGCAAGCAGCCGGAAGCAGCTAGCGCAGCAGCAGGAAGCAGCCGGAAGCAGCAAGAGCAGCAGCAGCAGCATCAGAAGCAGCAGCAACTGCAAGCAGCAGCAGCAACCAGCAACAGCTAGCAGCAGCAGTAGTAGCAAGCAGCAAGCAGCAGCAGCAGCAGCAGCAGCAGCAGCCGCAGCAGCAGCAGCAGCAGCAGACGCAGCAGCAGCAGCAGCAGCAGCAGCAGCAGCAGCAGCAGCAGCAGCAGCAGCAGCAGCAGCAGCAGCAGCAGCAGCAGCAGCAGCAGCAGCAGCAGCAGCAGCAGCAGCAGCAGAAGCAGCTGGCAGCAGCTAGCAGTGGCGGCGGCGGCGGCAGCAGCAAGTAGCTGGCAGCAGCTAACAGCAGCAACAGCAGCAAGCAGCTGGAAGGAGCTAGAGCAGCAGCAGCAGCAGCAGCAACAGCTAGTAGCAGCAGCAACCAGCAACAGCAGCAGCAGCAGCAGCATGCACCTGGCAGCAGCTAAAAGCATCAGCAGCAACAAACAGCTGGAAGCAGCTAGCGCAGCAGCAGCAGCAGCAGCAGCAGCAACTGCAAGCAGCAGCAGCAACCAGCAACAGCAAGCAGCAGCAGCAGCAGCAGCAGCAGCAGCAGCAGCAGCAGCAGCAGCAGCAGCAGCAGCAGCAGCAGCAGCAGCAGCAGCAGTAGTAGCAAGCAGCAAACAGCAGCAGCAGCAGCAGCAGCAGCAGCAGCTAGCAGTGGCGGCGGCGGCACCTGGCAGCTAGCAGCGGCGGCGGCGGCGGGAGCAGCAGCAGCAGCAAGCAGCTGGCAGCAGCTAGCAGCAGCAACAGCAGCAAGCAGCTGGAAGGAGCTAGAGCAGCAGCAGCAGCTAGCAGCGGCGGCAGCTGCAGCAGCAGCATCAGCAGCAGCAGCCAGCAATCAGCAGCAGCAGCAGCATCAGCAGCAGCAGGCAGCAGCAGCAAGCAGCAGCAGCTAGCAGCAGCAGCAGCACCTGGCAGCTAGCAGTGGCGGCGGGAGCAGCAGCAGCAGCAGCAAGCACCTGGCAGGAGCTACCAGAATCAGCAGCAGCAAGCAGCCGGAAGCAGCTAGCGCAGCAGCAGCAGCAGCAGCATCAGAAGCAGCAGCAACTGCAAGCAGCAGCTGCAACCAGGAACAGCTAGCAGCAGCAGCAGCAGCAGCAACAGCAGCAAGGAGCTGGAAGGAGCTAGAGCAGCAGCAGCAGCAGCAGAAGCAGCAGCAGCAGCAACAGCTAGTAGCAGCAGCAACCAGCAACTAGCAACAGCAAGCAGCAGCAGCAGTAGCAGCAGCTAGCTGCTAGCAGCAGCAACCAACAGAAGCAGCAGCAGCAGCAGCTGCAGCAGCAGCAGCAGCAGAAGCAGCAACTGCAAGCAGCAGCAGCAACCAGGAACAGCTAGCAGCAAGCAGCAGCAGCAGCAACAGCAGCAAGGAGCTGGAAGGAGCTAGAGCTGCAGCAGCAGCAGAAGCAGCAGCAGCAGCAACAGCTAGTAGTAGCAGCAGCAGCAGCAGCAGCAGCAGCAGCAGCAGCAGCAGTGGCGGCGGCTGCAGCAGCAGCGAGCAGCAGCAACAAGCAGAAGTAGCAAGCAGCAGCAGCACCTGGCAGCTGGCAGCAGCTAGCAGCAGCAACAGCAGCAAGCAGCTGGCAGCAAGTAGAGCAGCAGCAGCAGCAACAGCTAGTAGCAGCAGCAGCAGCAGTAGCAGCAGCTAGCTGGTAGCAGCAGCAACCAGCAGAAGCAGCAGCAGCAGCAGCAGCTGGCAGCAGCTAGCAGTGGCGGCGGCTGCAGCAGCAGCAGCTAGCAGCAGCAGCAGCGAGCAGCAGCAGCAAGCAGAAGTAGCAAGCAGCAGCAGCACCTGGCAGCTGGCAGCAGCTAGCAGTGGTGGCGGCTGCAGCAGCAGCAGTAGCAGCAGCTAGCAGCAGCAGCAGAAGCAGCAGCAGCTGCAGCAGCTAGCAGCGGTGGTGCCTGCAGCAGCAGCAGCAGCAGCGAGCAGCAGCAGCAAGCAGAAGTAGCAAGCAGCAGCAGCACCTGGCAGCTGGCAGCAGCTAGCTGTGGTGGCGCCTGCAGCAGCAGCAGCAGCAGCAGTGGCGGCGGCTGCAGCAGCAGCGAGCAGCAGCAGCAAGCAGAAGTAGCAAGCAGCAGCAGCAGCAGCTGGCAGCAGCAGCAGCAGCAGCAGCAGCAGCAGCAGCAGCAGCAGCAGCAGCAGCAGCAGCAGCAGCAGCAGTGGCGGCGGCTGCAGCAGCAGCGAGCAGCAGCAACAAGCAGAAGTAGCAAGCAGCAGCAGCACCTGGCAGCTGGCAGCAGCTAGCAGCAGCAACAGCAGCAAGCAGCTGGCAGCAAGTAGAGCAGCAGCAGCAGCAACAGCTAGTAGCAGCAGCAACAGCTAGTAGCAGCAGCAGCAAGCAGAAGCAGCAAGCAGCAGCAGCAGCAGCAGCAGTAGTAGCAAACAGCAAGCAGCAGCAGCTGGCAGCAGCTGCAGCAGCAGCAGCTAGCAGCAGCAAGCAGCAGCAGCAGCAAGGAGCAGCAACAGCAAGCAGCAGCAAATAGCAGCACCAAGCAGCAGCAGCTGCAGCTAGCAGCAGCAGCAGCAGCAGTAAGCAGCACCATCAGCAGCAGCAAGCTGAAGCAAGCAGCAGCAGTAAGCAGAAGCAGCTAGCAGCAGCAGCAGCAGCAGTAGTAGCAAGCAGCAAACAGCAGCAGCAGCAGCAGCTAGCAGCACAGCAGCAGCAGAAGCAGCAAGCACAGGCAGCAAGCAGGAGCAGCACCTGGCAGCTAGCTGTGGCGGCGGCAGCAGCAGCAGCAGCAAGCACCTGGCAGGAGCTAGCAGAATCAGCAGCAGGAAGCAGCCGGAAGCAGCTAGCGCAGCAGCAGCAGCAGCAGCATCAGAAGCAGCAGCAGTAGTAGCAAGCAGCAAGCGGCAGCAACAGCAGCAGCAGCTGGCAGCAGCTAGCAGTGGCGGCGGCAGCGGCAGCAGCAGCAGCGGCAAGCAGCTGGCAGCAGCTAGCAGCAGCAACAGCAGCAAGCAGCTGGAAGGAGCTAGAGCAGCAGCAGCAGCAGAAGCAGCAGCAGCAGCAACAGCTAGTAGCAGCAGCAACCAGCAACTGCAAGCAGCAGCAGCAGCAACCAGCAGAAGCAGCAGCAGAAGCTGGCAGCAACTAGCAAGTGGCGGCGGCTGCAGCAGCAGCAGCAGCTAGCAGAAGCAGCAGCGAGAAGCAGCAAGCAGAAGTAGCAAGCAGAAGCAGCACCTGGCAGCTGGCAGCAGCTAGCAGCAGCAGCAAGCAGCTGGAAGCAGCAGCAGCAGCAGAAGCAGCAGCAGCTGGCAGCAGCTGTCAGCAGCTAGCAGCGGTGGCGCCTGCAGCAGCAGCAGCAGAAGCAGCAGCAGCAACAGCTAGTAGCAGCAGCAACCAGCAACAGCAAGCAGCAGCAGCAACCAGCAGAAGCAGCAGCAGAAGATGGCAGCAACTAGCAAGTGGCGGCGGCTGCAGCAGCAGCAGCAGCTAGCAGAAGCAGCAACGAGAAGCAGCAAGCAGAAGTAGCAAGCAGAAGCAGCACCTGGCAGCTGGCAGCAGCTAGCAGCAGCAGCAAGCAGCTGGAAGCAGCAGCAGCAGCAGAAGCAGCAGCAGCTGGCAGCAGCTGTCAGCAGCTAGCAGCGGTGGCGCCTGCAGCAGCAGCAGCAGCAGCAGCAGCAGCAGCAGCAGCAGCAGCAGCAGCAGCAGCAGCAGCAGCAGCAGCAGCAGCAGCAGCAGCAGCAGCAGCAGCAGCAGCAGCAGCAGCAGCAGCAGCAGCAGCAGCAGCAGCAGCAGCAGCAGCAGCAGCAGCAGCTAGCAGCGGCTGCGGCTGCAGCAGCAGCAGCAGCAGCAGCAGCAGCAGCGGCGGCTGCAGGAGCAGCAGCAGCTGGCAGCAGCATCAGCGAGCAGAAGTAGCAAGCAGCAGCAGCTGGAAGCAGCTAGCAGCAGCAGCAGCAAGCAGCTGGCAGCAGCTAGCAGCAGCAGCAGCAGCAGCAGCAGCAGCAGCAGCAGCAGCAGCAGCAGCAGCAGCAGCAGCAGCAGCAGCAGCAGCAGTAGCAGCAGAAGCAGCAACAGCTAGTAGCTGCAGCAGCAGCAAGCAGCTGGCAGCAGCTAGAGCAGCAGCAGCAGCAACAGCAGCAGCAAGCAGCAGCAACAGCAAGTAGCAGCACCAAGCAGCAGCAAATAGCAGCAGCAGCAGCAGCAGCAGCAGCAGCAGCAGCAGCAGCAGCAGCAGCAGCAGCAGCAGCAGCAGCAGCAGCAGCAGCAGCAGCAGCAGCAGCAGCAGCAGCAGCAGCAGCAGCAGCAGCAGCAGCAGCAGCAGCAGCAGCAGCAGCAGCAGCAGCACAGCAGCAGCAGCAGCAGCAGCAGCAGCAGCAGCAGCAGCAGCTGCAGCAGCAGCAGCAGCAGCAGCAGCAGCAGCAGCAGCTGGCAGCAGCTAGCAGTGGCGGCGGCGGTGGCAGCAGCAGCAGCAGCAAGCAGCTAGCAGCAGCAACAGCAGCAAGCAGCTGGCAGCAGGTAGAGCAGCAGCAGCAGCAGCAGCAGCAAGCAGAAGCAGCAAGCAGCAGCAGCACCTGGCAGCTAGCAGAATCAGCAGCAGCAAGCAGCCGGAAGCAGCTAGCGCAGCAGCAGGAAGCAGCCGGAAGCAGCAAGAGCAGCAGCAGCAGCATCAGAAGCAGCAGCAACTGCAAGCAGCAGCAGCAACCAGCAACAGCTAGCAGCAGCAGTAGTAGCAAGCAGCAAGCAGCAGCAGCAGCAGCAGACGCAGCAGCAGCCGCAGCAGCAGCAGCAGCAGCAGCAGCAGCAGCAGCAGCAGCAGCAGCAGCAGCAGCAGCAGCAGCAGCAGCTGGCAGCAGCTAGCAGTGGCGGCGGCGGCGGCAGCAGCAGCAGCAGCAAGTAGCTGGCAGCAGCTAACAGCAGCAACAGCAGCAAGCAGCTGGAAGGAGCTAGAGCAGCAACAGCAGCAGCAACAGCTAATAGCAGCAGCAACCAGCAACAGCAGCAGCAGCAGCAGCATGCACCTGGCAGCAGCTAAAAGCATCAGCAGCAACAAACAGCTGGAAGCAGCTAGCGCAGCAGCAGCAGCATCAGAAGCAGCAGCAACTGCAAGCAGCAGCAGTAGTAGCAAGCAGCAAGCGGCAGCAACAGCAGCAGCAGCTGGCAGCAGCTAGCAGTGGCGGCGGCGGCGGCAGCAGCAGCAGCGGCAAGCAGCTGGCAGCAGCTAGCAGCAGCAACAGCAGCAAGCAGCTGGAAGGAGCTAGAGCAGCAGCAGCAGCAGAAGCAGCAGCAGCAGCAACAGCTAGTAGCAGCAGCAACCAGCAACAGCAAGCAGCAGCAGCAGCAGCAACCAGCAGAAGCAGCAGCAGAAGCTGGCAGCAACTAGCAAGTGGCGGCGGCTGCAGCAGCAGCAGCAGCTAGCAGAAGCAGCAGCGAGAAGCAGCAAGCAGAAGTAGCAAGGAGAAGCAGCACCTGGCAGCTGGCAGCAGCTAGCAGCAGCAGCAAGCAGCTGGAAGCAGCAGCAGCAGCAGAAGCAGCAGCAGCTGGCAGCAGCTGTCAGCAGCTAGCAGCGGTGGCGCCTGCAGCAGCAGCAGCAGCAGAAGCAGCAGCAGCAACAGCTAGTAGAAGCAGCAACCAGCAACAGCAAGCAGCAGCAGCAACCAGCAGAAGCAGCAGCAGAAGCTGGCAGCAACTAGCAAGTGGCGGCGGCTGCAGCAGCAGCAGCAGCAGCTAGCAGAAGCAGCAACGAGAAGCAGCAAGCAGAAGTAGCAAGCAGAAGCAGCACCTGCCAGCTGGCAGCAGCTAGCAGCAGCAGCAAGCAGCTGGAAGCAGCAGCAGCAGCAGAAGCAGCAGCAGCTGGCAGCAGCTGTCAGCAGCTAGCAGCGGTGGCGCCTGCAGCAGCAGCAGCAGCAGCAGCAGCAGCAGCAGCAGCAGCAGCAGCAGCAGCAGCAGCAGCAGCAGCAGCAGCAGCAGCAGCTAGCAGCGGCTGCGGCTGCAGCAGCAGCAGCAGCAGCAGCGGCGGCTGCAGGAGCAGCAGCAGCTGGCAGCAGCATCAGCGAGCAGAAGTAGCAAGCAGCAGCAGCTGGAAGCAGCTAGCAGCAGCAGCAGCAAGCAGCTGGCAGCAGCTAGCAGCTGGCAGCAGCTAGCAGCAGCAGCAGCAGCAGCAGCAGCAGCAGCAGCAGCAGCAGCAGCAGCAGCAGCAGCAGCAGCAGCAGCAGCAGCAGCAGCAGCAGCAGCAGCAGCAGCAGCAGCAGCAGAAGCAGCAACAGCTAGTAGCTGCAGCAGCAGCAAGCAGCTGGCAGCAGCTAGAGCAGCAGCAGCAGCAACAGCAGCAGCAAGCAGCAGCAACAGCAAGTAGCAGCACCAAGCAGCAGCAAATAGCAGCAGCAGCAGCAGCAGCAGCAGCAGCAGCAGCAGCAGCAGCAGCAGCAGCAGCAGCAGCAGCAGCAGCAGCAGCAGCAGCTAGCAGCGGCTGCGGCTGCAGCAGCAGCAGCAGCAGCAGCAGCGGCGGCTGCAGGAGCAGCAGCAGCTGGCAGCAGCATCAGCGAGCAGAAGTAGCAAGCAGCAGCAGCTGGAAGCAGCTAGCAGCAGCAGCAGCTAGCAGCAGCAGCAGCAAGCAGCTGGCAGCAGCTAGCAGCAGCAGCAGCAAGCAGCTGGCAGCAGCTAGCAGCAGCAGCAGCAGCAGCAGCAGCAGCAGCAGCAGCAGCAGCAGCAGCAGCAGCAGCAGCAGCAGCAGCAGCAGCAGCAGCAGCAGCAGCAGCAGCAGCAGCAGCAGCAGCAGCAGCAGCAGCAGCAGCAGCAGCAGCAGCAGCAGCAGCAGCAGCAAGCAGCTAGCAGCAGCAACAGCAGCAAGCAGCTGGCAGCAGGTAGAGCAGCAGCAGCAGCAAGCTGAAGCAAGCAGCAGCAGCAAGCAGCAGCAGCACCTGGCAGCTAGCAGAATCAGCAGCAGCAAGCAGCCGAAGCAGCTAGCGCAGCAGCAGGAAGCAGCCGGAAGCAGCAAGAGCAGCAGCAGCAGCATCAGAAGCAGCAGCAACTGCAAGCAGCAGCAGCAACCAGCAACAGCTAGCAGCAGCAGTAGTAGCAAGCAGCAAGCAGCAGCAGCAGCAGCAGCAGCAGCAGCCGCAGCAGCAGCAGCAGCAGCAGCAGACGCAGCAGCAGCAGCAGCAGCAGCAGCAGCAGCAGCAGCAGCAGCAGCAGCAGCAGCAGCAAGCAGCAGCAGCAGCAGCAGCAGCAGCAGCAGCAGCAGCAGCAGCAGCAGCAGCAGCAGAAGCAGCTGGCAGCAGCTAGCAGTGGCGGCGGCGGCGGCAGCAGCAGCAGCAGCAAGTAGCTGGCAGCAGCTAACAGCAGCAACAGCAGCAAGCAGCTGGAAGGAGCTAGAGCAGCAGCAGCAGCAGCAGCAACAGCTAGTAGCAGCAGCAACCAGCAACAGCAGCAGCAGCAGCAGCATGCACCTGGCAGCAGCTAAAAGCATCAGCAGCAACAAACAGCTGGAAGCAGCTAGCGCAGCAGCAGCAGCAGCAGCAGCAGCAACTGCAAGCAGCAGCAGCAACCAGCAACAGCAAGCAGCAGCAGCAGCAGCAGCAGCAGCAGCAGCAGCAGCAGCAGCAGCAGCAGCAGCAGCAGCAGCAGCAGCAGCAGCAACAGCAGCAGCAGCAGCAGCAGCAGCAGCTAGCAGTGGCGGCGGCGGCACCTGGCAGCTAGCAGCGGCGGCGGCGGCGGGAGCAGCAGCAGCAGCAAGCAGCTGGCAGCAGCTAGCAGCAGCAACAGCAGCAAGCAGCTGGAAGGAGCTAGAGCAGCAGCAGCAGCTAGCAGCGGCGGCAGCTGCAGCAGCAGCATCAGCAGCAGCAGCCAGCAATCAGCAGCAGCAGCAGCATCAGCAGCAGCAGGCAGCAGCAGCAAGCAGCAGCAGCTAGCAGCAGCAGCAGCACCTGGCAGCTAGCAGTGGCGGCGGGAGCAGCAGCAGCAGCAGCAAGCACCTGGCAGGAGCTACCAGAATCAGCAGCAGCAAGCAGCCGGAAGCAGCTAGCGCAGCAGCAGCAGCAGCAGCATCAGAAGCAGCAGCAACTGCAAGCAGCAGCTGCAACCAGGAACAGCTAGCAGCAGCAGCAGCAGCAGCAACAGCAGCAAGGAGCTGGAAGGAGCTAGAGCAGCAGCAGCAGCAGCAGAAGCAGCAGCAGCAGCAACAGCTAGTAGCAGCAGCAACCAGCAACTAGCAACAGCAAGCAGCAGCAGCAGTAGCAGCAGCTAGCTGCTAGCAGCAGCAACCAACAGAAGCAGCAGCAGCAGCAGCTGCAGCAGCAGCAGCAGCAGAAGCAGCAACTGCAAGCAGCAGCAGCAACCAGGAACAGCTAGCAGCAAGCAGCAGCAGCAGCAACAGCAGCAAGGAGCTGGAAGGAGCTAGAGCTGCAGCAGCAGCAGAAGCAGCAGCAGCAGCAACAGCTAGTAGCAGCAGCAGCAGCAGCAGCAGCAGCAGCAGCAGCAGCAGTGGCGGCGGCTGCAGCAGCAGCGAGCAGCAGCAACAAGCAGAAGTAGCAAGCAGCAGCAGCACCTGGCAGCTGGCAGCAGCTAGCAGCAGCAACAGCAGCAAGCAGCTGGCAGCAAGTAGAGCAGCAGCAGCAGCAACAGCTAGTAGCAGCAGCAGCAGCAGTAGCAGCAGCTAGCTGGTAGCACCAGCAACCAGCAGAAGCAGCAGCAGCAGCAGCAGCTGGCAGCAGCTAGCAGTGGCGGCGGCTGCAGCAGCAGCAGCTAGCAGCAGCAGCAGCGAGCAGCAGCAGCAAGCAGAAGTAGCAAGCAGCAGCAGCACCTGGCAGCTGGCAGCAGCTAGCAGTGGTGGCGGCTGCAGCAGCAGCAGTAGCAGCAGCTAGCAGCAGCAGCAGAAGCAGCAGCAGCTGCAGCAGCTAGCAGCGGTGGTGCCTGCAGCAGCAGCAGCAGCAGCGAGCAGCAGCAGCAAGCAGAAGTAGCAAGCAGCAGCAGCACCTGGCAGCTGGCAGCAGCTAGCTGTGGTGGCGCCTGCAGCAGCAGCAGCAGCAGCAGTGGCGGCGGCTGCAGCAGCAGCGAGCAGCAGCAGCAAGCAGAAGTAGCAAGCAGCAGCAGCAGCAGCTGGCAGCAGCAGCAGCAGCAGCAGCAGCAGCAGCAGCAGCAGCAGCAGCAGCAGCAGCAGTGGCGGCGGCTGCAGCAGCAGCGAGCAGCAGCAACAAGCAGAAGTAGCAAGCAGCAGCAGCACCTGGCAGCTGGCAGCAGCTAGCAGCAGCAACAGCAGCAAGCAGCTGGCAGCAAGTAGAGCAGCAGCAGCAGCAACAGCTAGTAGCAGCAGCAACAGCTAGTAGCAGCAGCAGCAAGCAGAAGCAGCAAGCAGCAGCAGCAGCAGCAGCAGTAGTAGCAAACAGCAAGCAGCAGCAGCTGGCAGCAGCTGCAGCAGCAGCAGCTAGCAGCAGCAAGCAGCAGCAGCAGCAAGGAGCAGCAACAGCAAGCAGCAGCAAATAGCAGCACCAAGCAGCAGCAGCTGCAGCTAGCAGCAGCAGCAGCAGCAGCAGTAAGCAGCACCATCAGCAGCAGCAAGCTGAAGCAAGCAGCAGCAGTAAGCAGAAGCAGCTAGCAGCAGCAGCAGCAGCAGTAGTAGCAAGCAGCAAACAGCAGCAGCAGCAGCAGCTAGCAGCACAGCAGCAGCAGAAGCAGCAAGCACAGGCAGCAAGCAGGAGCAGCACCTGGCAGCTAGCTGTGGCGGCGGCAGCAGCAGCAGCAGCAAGCACCTGGCAGGAGCTAGCAGAATCAGCAGCAGGAAGCAGCCGGAAGCAGCTAGCGCAACAGCAGCAGCAGCAGCATCAGAAGCAGCAGCAACTGCAAGCAGCAGCAGTAGTAGCAAGCAGCAAGCGGCAGCAACAGCAACAGCAGCTGGCAGCAGCTGGCAGCAGCTAGCAGTGGCGGCGGCGGCGGCAGCAGCAGCAGCGGCAAGCAGCTGGCAGCAGCTAGCAGCAGCAACAGCAGCAAGCAGCTGGAAGGAGCTAGAGCAGCAGCAGCAGCAGAAGCAGCAGCAGCAGCAACAGCTAGTAGCAGCAGCAACCAGCAACTGCAAGCAGCAGCAGCAGCAACCAGCAGAAGCAGCAGCAGAAGCTGGCAGCAACTAGCAAGTGGCGGCGGCTGCAGCAGCAGCAGCAGCTAGCAGAAGCAGCAGCGAGAAGCAGCAAGCAGAAGTAGCAAGCAGAAGCAGCACCTGGCAGCTGGCAGCAGCTAGCAGCAGCAGCAAGCAGCTGGAAGCAGCAGCAGCAGCAGAAGCAGCAGCAGCTGGCAGCAGCTGTCAGCAGCTAGCAGCGGTGGCGCCTGCAGCAGCAGCAGCAGAAGCAGCAGCAGCAACAGCTAGTAGCAGCAGCAACCAGCAACAGCAAGCAGCAGCAGCAACCAGCAGAAGCAGCAGCAGAAGATGGCAGCAACTAGCAAGTGGCGGCGGCTGCAGCAGCAGCAGCAGCTAGCAGAAGCAGCAACGAGAAGCAGCAAGCAGAAGTAGCAAGCAGAAGCAGCACCTGGCAGCTGGCAGCAGCTAGCAGCAGCAGCAAGCAGCTGGAAGCAGCAGCAGCAGCAGAAGCAGCAGCAGCTGGCAGCAGCTGTCAGCAGCTAGCAGCGGTGGCGCCTGCAGCAGCAGCAGCAGCAGCAGCAGCAGCAGCAGCAGCAGCAGCAGCAGCAGCAGCAGCAGCAGCAGCAGCAGCAGCAGCAGCAGCAGCAGCAGCAGCAGCAGCAGCAGCAGCAGCAGCAGCAGCAGCAGCAGCAGCAGCAGCAGCAGCAGCAGCAGCTAGCAGCGGCTGCGGCTGCAGCAGCAGCAGCAGCAGCAGCAGCAGCAGCAGCAGCAGCAGCAGCAGCAGCAGCAGCAGCAGCAGCAGCAGCAGCAGCAGCAGCAGCAGCAGCAGCAGCAGCAGCAGCAGCAGCAGCAGCAGCAGCAGCAGCAGCAGCAGCAGCAGCAGCAGCAGCAGCAGCAGCAGCTGCACCAGCAGCAGCAGCAGCAGCAGCAGCAGCAGCAGCAGCAGCAGCAGCAGCAGCAGCAGCAGCAGCAGCAGCTGGCAGCAGCTAGCAGTGGCGGCGGCGGTGGCAGCAGCAGCAGCAGCAAGCAGCTAGCAGCAGCAACAGCAGCAAGCAGCTGGCAGCAGGTAGAGCAGCAGCAGCAGCAGCAGCAGCAGCAAGCAGAAGCAGCAAGCAGCAGCAGCACCTGGCAGCTAGCAGAATCAGCAGCAGCAAGCAGCCGGAAGCAGCTAGCGCAGCAGCAGGAAGCAGCCGGAAGCAGCAAGAGCAGCAGCAGCAGCATCAGAAGCAGCAGCAACTGCAAGCAGCAGCAGCAACCAGCAACAGCTAGCAGCAGCAGTAGTAGCAAGCAGCAAGCAGCAGCAGCAGCAGCAGACGCAGCAGCAGCCGCAGCAGCAGCAGCAGCAGCAGCAGCAGCAGCAGCAGCAGCAGCTGGCAGCAGCTAGCAGTGGCGGCGGCGGCGGCAGCAGCAGCAGCAGCAAGTAGCTGGCAGCAGCTAACAGCAGCAACAGCAGCAAGCAGCTGGAAGGAGCTAGAGCAGCAACAGCAGCAGCAACAGCTAATAGCAGCAGCAACCAGCAACAGCAGCAGCAGCAGCAGCATGCACCTGGCAGCAGCTAAAAGCATCAGCAGCAACAAACAGCTGGAAGCAGCTAGCGCAGCAGCAGCAGCAGCAGCAGCAGCAGCAACTGCAAGCAGCAGCAGCAACCAGCAACAGCAAGCAGCAGCAGCAGCAGCAGCAGCAGCAGCAGCAGCAGCAGCAGCAGCAGCAGCAGCAGTAGCAAGCAGCAAACAGCAGCAGCAGCAGCAGCAGCAGCAGCTAGCAGTGGCGGCGGCGGCACCTGGCAGATAGCAGCGGCGGCGGCGGCGGAAGCAGCAGCAGCAGCAAGCAGCTGGCAGCAGCTAGCAGCAGCAACAGCAGCAAGCAGCTGGAAGGAGCTAGAGCAGCAGCAGCAGCTAGCAGCGGCGGCAGCTGCAGCAGCAGCATCAGCAGCAGCAGCCAGCAATCAGCAGCAGCAGCATCAGCAGCAGCAGGCAGCAGCAGCAAGCAGCAGCAGCTAGCAGCAGCAGCAGCAACTAGCAGCACAGCAGCAGCACCTGGCAGCTAGCAGTGGCGGCGGGAGCAGCAGCAGCAGCAGCAAGCACCTGGCAGGAGCTACCAGAATCAGCAGCAGCAAGCAGCAGCAGCAGCAGCAGCAGCAGCAGCAGCAGCAGCAGCAGCAGCAGCAGCAGCAGCAGCAGCAGCAGCAGCAGCAGCAGCAGCAGCAGCAGCAGCAGCAGCAGCAGCAGCAGCAGCAGCAGCAGCAGCAGCAGCAGCAACAGCAGCAAGGAGCTGGAAGGAGTTAGAGCAGCAGTAGCAGCAGCAGAAGCAGCAGCAGCAGCAACAGCTAGTAGCAGCAGCAACCAGCAACTAGCAACAGCAAGCAGCAGCAGCAGTAGCAGCAGCTAGCTGCTAGCAGCAGCAACCAACAGAAGCAGCAGCAGCAGCAGCAGCTGCAGCAGCAGCAGCAGCAGCAGAAGCAGCAACTGCAAGCAGCAGCAGCAACCAGGAACAGCTAGCAGCAAGCAGCAGCAGCAGCAACAGCAGCAAGGAGCTGGAAGGAGCTAGAGCTGCAGCAGCAGCAGAAGCAGCAGCAGCAGCAACAGCTAGTAGCAGCAGCAACCAGCAACAGCAAGCAGCAGCAGCAGTAGCAGCAGCTAGCTGGTAGCAGCAGCAACCAGCAGAAGCAGCAGCAGCAGCAGCAGCTGGCAGCAGCTAGCAGTGGCGGCGGCTGCAGCAGCAGCAGCTAGCAGCAGCAGCAGCGAGCAGCAGAAGCAAGCAGAAGTAGCAAGCAGCAGCAGCACCTGGCAGCTGGCAGCAGCTAGCAGCGGTGGCGGCTGCAGCAGCAGCAGTAGCAGCAGCTAGCAGCAGCAGCAGAAGCAGCAGCAGCTGCAGCAGCTAGCAGCGGTGGTGCCTGCAGCAGCAGCAGCAGCAGCGAGCAGCAGCAGCAAGCAGAAGTAGCAAGCAGCAGCAGCACCTGGCAGCTGGCAGCAGCTAGCTGTGGTGGCGCCTGCAGCAGCAGCAGCAGCAGCAGTGGCGGCGGCTGCAGCAGCAGCGAGCAGCAGCAGCAAGCAGAAGTAGCAAGCAGCAGCAGCACCTGGCAGCTGGCAGCAGCAGCAGCAGCAGCAGCAGCAGCAGCAGCAGCAGCAGCAGCAGCAGCAGCAGCAGCAGCAGCAGCAGCAGCAGCAGCAGCAGCAGCAGCAGCAGCAGCAGCAGCAGCAGCAGCAGCAGAAGCAGCAGCAGCAGCAGCAGCAGCAGCAGCAGCAGCAGCAGCAGCAGCAGCAGCAGCAGCAGCAGCAGCAGCAGCAGCAGCAGCAGCAGCAGCAGCAGCAGCAGCAGCAGCAGCAGCAGCAGCAGCAGCAGCAGCAGCAGCAGCAGCAGCAGCAGCAGCAGCAGCAGCAGCTGGCAGCAGCTAGCAGTGGCGGCGGCGGCGGCAGCAGCAGCAGCAGCAAGTAGCTGGCAGCAGCTAACAGCAGCAACAGCAGCAAGCAGCTGGAAGGAGCTAGAGCAGCAGCAGCAGCAGCAACAGCTAGTAGCAGCAGCAACCAGCAACAGCAGCAGCAGCAGCAGCATGCACCTGGCAGCAGCTAAAAGCATCAGCAGCAACAAACAGCTGGAAGCAGCTAGCGCAGCAGCAGCAGCAGCAGCAGCAACTGCAAGCAGCAGCAGCAACCAGCAACAACAAGCAGCAGCAGCAACAACTACAGCAGCAGCAGCAGCAGCAGCAGCAGCAGCAGCAGCAGCAGCAGCAGCAGCAGCAGCAGCAGCAGCAGCAGCAGCAGCAGCAGCAGCAGCAGCAGCAGCAGCAGCAGCAGCAGCAGCAGCAGCAGCAGCAGCAGCAGCAGCAGCAGCAGCAGTAGTAGCAAGCAGCAAACAGCAGCAGCAGCATGTTACGACCGTGCATCCGCATTTGCGCGCTCTATTGTTCGCCTGTGGGCATGGAAAAGTATTGTGAATATGTGGTGATGGTCCAATGGCTCTAAGTGAGCCTGTTTCCAGGAATTCTGTTTTTGTAAGCCTGTTTTGCTTTGTGGACAACCTGCAAATGCTAAATTGACCCTGTCAAGAGAACGTCTGGAAAAACACAAAGAAACGTCCCCCTGCGGGAAATAGCAGGAAGTGCTTTCTTTCTTTTGTTCACCCTTCCAGTCGAGAAGTGCTATCCTCCAGTGATGAATGCCTCCTATCCAAAGGAGACGACAGAGTGACATGTCCGCTGACGTGCAGGACAAGAAAGGAGCATGACTCATACGGCCATTAAGTGATTTCCCGGGAATGCAGGAAAGATTTGCAATTGTCGAAAAGGGACAATGTTGGGAGCCCTATGCGGCGCCACGTGCACTCGGGTTTCTGAGAAGTAAAACCACTTGTCAGAACCAGCCTGTGGTTTCTTTGCTGAAGAATAGAAATGTACCTCCTCTCCTCGCCGTTCCCAAGCTTTTCCCGCCAACAAGTGATCACGCCCAACGAATGAATGCCGGACCAGTCAGTGCTTCAGACCATCAGTGCAGTGATGTGTTCGATTGGATGCCGATACCTGAGGGGCGTGCCCTGGATTTGGTTGGTCAGCATCTTCAGAGAGGGGCTGGACATAGGGGGTTTTAAGGACGCTGCAGAGCACGAAATGTCGCTCTGGGCCCTGGGTAAACGGCTCATCCAGTCGCTTCTCGATATGAACTCTTAAACGCTTGCCATTTTGCTGATGTACCCTTCTTTTTCGTGTAAATAATCTTGTAAATAAGTTTCTCAAAGTGCCATTAAACCTGCTTGTACATATTTCACCAACTTCGAAGATTCAATCCTACTTCAACCCCGAGTCTCTGCACGCTACCAAGTGAAGGCCGGGTCGACATAGCCCCAGCGTCACGACAACTGGTGACCAGCGTTGGGATCTGAATCTACAAGCCACAACATCTGGTGATTGGAGGTGGATCTGAATCTACAAGCCACAACATCTGATGACTGGAGGTGGGATCTGAATCTACAAGCCACAACATCTGGTGATTGGAGGTGGATCAGAATCTGCAAGCCACAACATCTAGTGATCGGAGGTGGCATCTCAAGCAACAAGCAGGAGCAACAATCGGCCAACAAGAAAGCAGCTCGGAACATCGATCGCATGTGTGGGTGAGTGCTTGGCTTTTCTTCTGATGTGGACCAGGTTCTAGAACAGGGTTAGATTTTAGAACTGGTAAAAAGTGTTGAAACGCCTTTAGGTTTGGTAGTTTGCACTGTTGTTTTGGAAGTAGCCGACACTCGGAGCGATCATGGACCTACAAAAGCTGCAGAAACCGGAACTGTTGCAATTGTGTGAGGAATTGGGAATTGATACAAGTGGTTTGGCACGAAAACCCTTGATTATAAAGGCAATCACTGATTTGGGAACCGATGATGAGGAGCTCAGTGAAGCATGGAACCTCATCGGTCAAAAAAAGGAGCAGCTCAGACAGCAGAAAGAGCGGGAAAAAGAGGAAAAGAGGCGTGAGCGTGAACTTGAGAGGGAAAAAGAGGAAAGGGAGCGCGAACGTGAGTGGGAAAAAGAGGAAAAGAAGCGTGAAAGAGAAGCAAAAAGGCTGGACCAAGAAATTGAGCTCCGGAAATTAGAACTAGAGTTGAGCAAGAGGTCGGGCAATTGTCCCCAGCTAGCGGTACCTCTTCTCAACAAGGAGGCAGATTTCAAGATGTCAAAGTACATGCAGCCATATGTGATATCAGGGGATATCGGTCTGTATCTGGTTAACTTTGAGCGAACATGCGAAAAACTGTCCTTCCAGCGAGACACGTGGTCTCAGAGATTATTGACGGTTCTGCCCTGCGAGGCAGCGGAGGTTGTCGCGCGGCTTAGCAAGGAGGACGCGGACAACTACGAGAAGGTCAAGGCTTGCCTTCTGAAAAAGTATAGGCTTAGCGCCGAGGCGTTCAGACAACGTTTTCGGAAAGCTAGTAAGACCAGGGACGAGAGTTACCCTGAATTCCTGTACAATTTAAGAGTCAATTTGGGCGAGTGGCTAAAGAGCACTGATTCCTACAGTGATAGGGACGCTGTAGTCGAGCGAATTCTTTTGGAGCAGTTTTATAGCTGCCTCCCAGAAAAAGAAAGAAATTGGTTACAGGACCGAGGCGAAATTAAGTCAACAACTGAAGCTGCCGAACTCATTGAGGAGTACGCTTCGCGCCGACAATTCAGCAACCCAGCAGTAGATAGGCTCCGCAAGCCCAAGTTGAGTGTGAATAACCGTCAGAAAAGGCACTTTGCTAGATTTGCAAACGAAGAAAGGAAGGCTTTTTCGGGCAAACGCCCTAGAAAGGACGGCAGTGAGAAAAGTGAGGAAGTGACCAACGCGCAGAACACAAAGAATAAGTTTGAGGCTAGGAAGCCGCTCACATGCTTTAGGTGTAATGAGCAAGGTCACATTGCCGTCAACTGCCGGAAAGAAAAGTTTGCTTTCTCGTATGTCAGTGACTGCGATGAAAATATGCAGCTTTTGGAACCCTACCTGCATGACCTAGTAGTCAACGGGAAGCCTTGCAAGGTACTGCGCGATTCGGCCGCAACGATGGATGTTGTCCATCCGGCGTATGTGTCGCCTTCCGACTATACAGGACAGTGTGCATGGATCCGCCAGGTAGTGGAGGAACAGAGTGTGTGCTTGCCAATCGCGAACGTGGTCATCGAGGGCCCTTTCGGCAAGTTAACAACCGAGGCTGCCGTTTCAGGAAAGCTTCCTAAGTGCTATCCGTATTTGTTCTCTAACAAATCGGACATGCTACTGCGAAAGAGGGGCATCCTTTTCGGAGACAGAGTTGTGCAAGCCTTAACACGTTCAAAGGCGCGAGAACTAGCTACACTGCTCATTCCAGAAAAATCCACAGCGGAAGAAACGGCAGTTAAAACAGTGGTCGAGGCGGAAGATAGCGGGTCAGAAAACTTTGAGAGCGAGGCATCTCAGATAAGTCAACTAGAAAGTGAGCTTGATAAGACACGGAATGAGGACGTTCTAGAGAGTAACCTCTTGCCGCCGGTGTCTAGTAATCTCACGAGACTTCTAAGTGTAACCCGAGAGGACTTAGCTATGGAGCAAGCCAATGATCCCAAGAATAAGCTCGAAGTACAGTGGGAAGGACCTGCTAAAGTCGTTGCAGAGCTTTCTGACACTAACTACGCAGTGAAAATCCCCGATAGGCGTAAAGCAGTGCGCATTTATCATTGCAATCTTATGAAGCCTTATGAGCAGAGGGAAACCATGGTAAATCTAACGTTAAACCTTCCTGAGGAGATTGGGGATAACTTGATTTGCCTCAGCGGAAAAGGAAGCAACGCTCAGGAGCTTCTCAGAAAGACGGAGCAGAGAGGAGAACTAAAGAAATCCCAGCTGTCCAATCTAGGCGAAATAATAACAGAGTTTGAGGCCTGCTTCGTGGACAGGCCAGGCAGAACTGATTTGACTGAGCACGATATTGAGCTGACTTCAGACGTGCCAGTGCGATCAAGGTGCTACCGATTTTCTCCAAGGCAAAGAGAAATTCTGGATAGGGAAGTAACTCGCATGCTGGAATTGGGAGTAATAAAACCCTCGGAAAGCGATTATGCTTCGCCTATGATCTTAGTAGAAGCTCCAGGTAAAGACCCTAGGCCTGTGGTAGACTACCGAAAGCTAAATTCTTTCACCAGGGATCAAGTGTATCCTATTCCGAATATTGAGGAGAGAGTAGAACAGGTCAGTAGAGCGGCATATGTGACTACGCTGGACCTTACTCGAGGATACTGGCAAGTACCGCTCACTGAACGCGCCAGCAGATACGCGGCTTTCGTCACTCCGACGGGCAGCTACCAGCCAACAATGATGAGTTTCGGGCTCAAAAATGCTCCATTTTGTTTTTCCCGACTCATGGATAGGGTTTTAAAGGGGTGTGAAACATTCGCGGTGCCTTATTTAGATGACATTGCGGTTTTTTCCGACTCATGGGCGGACCATATGGTACATCTAAGAGCTGTACTGAGCCTTTTGCGTCAAGCTGGACTAACCATAAAGGCCGAGAAATGTTGCCTGGCAAGGGCGACCGTGGACTACTTGGGTCACAATGTAGGTCAAGGTTTCAGGAAACCCAGCGAGATTAAGATTTCTGCGGTAGCAGACTATCCGCGGCCGAGCACGAAGACGGAAATTCGAGCATTCCTAGGTCTGACTGGGTACTACAATCACTACATCCCTAACTATTCAGCTTTGGCTAGCCCTCTGACCGACGCTCTCCGCAGGACAGAACCGACAAATGTAGTCTGGGACGAACAAAAGGAAGCTTCCTTCGTAAACCTGAAGGCTGTGCTGATTAGCCGTCCGGTATTGCGAGCTCCAGACTATGACCGAGAATTCACGGTCCAGTGTGATGCCAGTGATCGAGGGCTAGGTGCTGTTCTCTCCCAGAGAGATGACGACGGTAATGAGCACCCCGTGCTCTACCTGAGCAGAAAACTGAGTTCTAGAGAGAGGGCTTATTGCGCGTCAGAGAAAGAGTGCGCTTGCATTGTATGGGCCATTCAAAAATTGCAGTGCTATCTTGGAGGGGCCAAATTCACCGTAGAGACGGACCATTGTCCCCTGGCTTGGCTGCAAACTGCGACATCGAAGAACAGTCGCCTTCTTAGGTGGAGCTTGATTTTACAGCAGTACAATTTTGAAATAAGATACAAAAAGGGGAAGTTAAATGGGAATGCGGACGCGCTTAGCCGCTCTTTCTAAGCGGTCCGAGATGTTCCTCACCATGTATCCAAATTGATAATCAGGTTTTTTATTTTTTTCGTGCTCTTGTATATGTGTGGCTATGTAAAGCAGCACGTTTGGTTTTCTAGGCATACGTGGGTCCTGAACGTCTTGAGAGTGGGCTTTTCTCGAACAACAATGGCAGTTTTCTTTTAACCTGGTCTCTTCAGACGGGAGCCGAGTGCTTGTTTAGACATGTGGTTGAGTTTCAGACAGCTCGAGCAATTTGGCCTACAACAATCAAGACAACGCGACAAGCAACAGCGAGCTTCAAGCGTTCACGTGCAGGCCATTAAGTCGTCTCTTCATGCAGCAGCGGCGACTGCTGCCCTCCGTGACTCTTCTGGCGGGGGAGGAGGCTGTTACGACCGTGCATCCGCATTTGCGCGCTCTATTGTTCGCCTGTGGGCATGGAAAAGTATTGTGAATATGTGGTGATGGTCCAATGGCTCTAAGTGAGCCTGTTTCCAGGAATTCTGTTTTTGTAAGCCTGTTTTGCTTTGTGGACAACCTGCAAATGCTAAATTGACCCTGTCAAGAGAACGTCTGGAAAAACACAAAGAAACGTCCCCCTGCGGGAAATAGCAGGAAGTGCTTTCTTTCTTTTGTTCACCCTTCCAGTCGAGAAGTGCTATCCTCCAGTGATGAATGCCTCCTATCCAAAGGAGACGACAGAGTGACATGTCCGCTGACGTGCAGGACAAGAAAGGAGCATGACTCATACGGCCATTAAGTGATTTCCCGGGAATGCAGGAAAGATTTGCAATTGTCGAAAAGGGACAATGTTGGGAGCCCTATGCGGCGCCACGTGCACTCGGGTTTCTGAGAAGTAAAACCACTTGTCAGAACCAGCCTGTGGTTTCTTTGCTGAAGAATAGAAATGTACCTCCTCTCCTCGCCGCTCCCAAGCTTTTCCCGCCAACAAGTGATCACGCCCAACGAATGAATGCCGGACCAGTCAGTGCTTCAGACCATCAGTGCAGTGATGTGTTCGATTGGATGCCGATACCTGAGGGGCGTGCCCTGGATTTGGTTGGTCAGCATCTTCAGAGAGGGGCTGGACATAGGGGGTTTTAAGGACGCTGCAGAGCACGAAATGTCGCTCTGGGCCCTGGGTAAACGGCTCATCCAGTCGCTTCTCGATATGAACTCTTAAACGCTTGCCATTTTGCTGATGTACCCTTCTTTTTCGTGTAAATAATCTTGTAAATAAGTTTCTCAAAGTGCCATTAAACCTGCTTGTACATATTTCACCAACTTCGAAGATTCAATCCTACTTCAACCCCGAGTCTCTGCACGCTACCAAGTGAAGGCCGGGTCGACATAGCCCCAGCGTCACGACAAGCAGCAGCAGCAGCAGCAGCAGCAGCTAGCAGCGGCGGCGGCGGCGGAAGCAGCAGCAGCAGCAAGCAGCTGGCAGCAGCTAGCAGCAGCAACAGCAGCAAGCAGCTGGAAGGAGCTAGAGCAGCAGCAGCAGCTAGCAGCGGCGGCAGCTGCAGCAGCAGCATCAGCAGCAGCAGGCAGCAGCAGCAAGCAGCAGCAGCTAGCAGCAGCAACCAGCAACAGCAGCATGCACCTGGCAGCAGCTACCAGCATCAGCAGCAGCAAGCAGCTGGAAGCAGCTAGCGCAGCAGCAGCAGCAACTGCAAGCAGCAGCAGCAACCAGCAACAGCAAGCAGCTGCAGAAGTAGCAGCAGCAGCAGCAGCAGCTGGAAGCAGCTAGAGCAGCAGCAGCAGCAGTAAGTAGCACCATCAGCAGCAGCAAGCTGAAGCAAGCAGCAGCGGCGGCAGCAGCAGCAGCAGCAGCAGCAGCAGCAGCAGCAGCAGCAGCAGCAGCAGCAGCAGCAGCAGCAGCAGCAGCAGCAGCAGCAGCAGCAGCAGCAGCAGCAGCAGCAGCAGCAGCAGCAGCAGCAGCAGCAGCAGCAGCAGCAGCAGCAGCAGCAGCAGCAGCAGCAGCAGCAGCAGCAGCAGCAACCAGGAACAGCTAGCAGCAAGCAGCAGCAGCAGCAGCAACAGCAGCAAGGAGCTGGAAGGAGCTAGAGCAGCAGCAGCAGCAGAAGCAGCAGCAGCAACAACAGCAAGCAGCAGCAGCAGCAGAAGCTAGCAGTGGCGGCGGCTGCAGCAGCAGCAGCTAGCAGCAGCAGCAGCAAGCAGAAGTAGCAAGCAGCAGCAGCACCTGGCAGCTGGCAGCAGCTAGCAGCGGCGGCGGTGGCGGCAGCAGCAGCAGCAGCAGCAGCAGAAGCAGCAGCAGCTGGCCGCAGCTGGCAGGGGCGGCGGCTGCTGCAGCTGCAGCAACAGCATTATTATCATCATCATCATCAGCAGCAGCTTGCAGCAGCATGCACCTGGCAGCAGCTAGCAGCATCAGCAGCAGCAAGCAGCTGGAAGCAGCTAGCCCAGCAGCAGCAACTGCAAGCAGCAGCAACCAGCAACAGCAAGCAGCAGCAGCAACAGCTAGTAGCAGCAGCAGCAGAAGCAGCAGCAGCTGGCAGCAGCTAGCAGCAGCGGCGGCGGCGGCAGCAGCAGCAGCAGCAGCAGTTAGCAGCAGCAGCAGCAGCAGCAGCAGCAGCAAGCTGAAGCAAGCAGCAGCAGCAAGCAGAAGCAGCAAGCAGCAGCAGCTAGCAGCAGCAGCAGCAGCAGTAGTAGCAAGCAGCAAGCAGCAGCAGCAGCAGCTAGCAGCACAGCAACAGCAGTAGCAGCAGCAGCAGCAGCAAGCACTGGCAGCAGCTGGAAGCAGCTAGAGCAGCAGCAGTAAGCAGCACCATCAGCAGCAGCAAGCTGAAGCAAGCAGCAGCAGTAAGCAGAAGCAGCTAGCAGCAGCAGCAGCAGCAGTAGTAGCAAGCAGCAAACAGCAGCAGCAGCAGCAGCTAGCAGCACAGCAGCAGCAGAAGCAGCAAGCAGAGGCAGCAAGCAGGAGCAGCACCTGGCAGCTAGCAGTGGCGGCGGCAGCAGCAGCAGCAGCAAGCACCTGGCAGGAGCTAGCAGAATCAGCAGCAGGAAGCAGCCGGAAGCAGCTAGCGCAGCAGCAGCAGCAGCAGCATCAGAAGCAGCAGCAACTGCAAGCAGCAGCAGTAGTAGCAAGCAGCAAGCGGCAGCAACAGCAGCAGCAGCTGGCAGCAGCTAGCAGTGGCGGCGGCGGCGGCAGCAGCAGCAGCGGCAAGCAGCTGGCAGCAGCTAGCAGCAGCAACAGCAGCAAGCAGCTGGAAGGAGCTAGAGCAGCAGCAGCAGCAGAAGCAGCAGCAGCAGCAACAGCTAGTAGCAGCAGCAACCAGCAACAGCAAGCAGCAGCAGCAGCAACCAGCAGAAGCAGCAGCAGAAGCTGGCAGCAACTAGCAAGTGGCGGCGGCTGCAGCAGCAGCAGCAGCTAGCAGAAGCAGCAGCGAGAAGCAGCAAGCAGAAGTAGCAAGCAGAAGCAGCACCTGGCAGCTGGCAGCAGCTAGCAGCAGCAGCAAGCAGCTGGAAGCAGCAGCAGCAGCAGAAGCAGCAGCAGCTGGCAGCAGCTGTCAGCAGCTAGCAGCGGTGGCGCCTGCAGCAGCAGCAGCAGCAGAAGCAGCAGCAGCAACAGCTAGTAGCAGCAGCAACCAGCAACAGCAAGCAGCAGCAGCAACCAGCAGCAGCAGCAGCAGCAGCAGCAGCAGCAGCAGCAGCAGCAGCAGCAGCAGCAGCAGCAGCAGCAGCAGCAGCAGCAGCAGCAGCAGCAGCAGCAGCAGCAGCAGCAGCAGCAGCAGCAGCAGCAGCAGCAGCAGCAGCAGCAGCAGCAGCAGCAGCAGCAGCAGCAGCAGTAGCAGCAGAAGCAGCAACAGCTAGTAGCTGCAGCAGCAGCAAGCAGCTGGCAGCAGCTAGAGCAGCAGCAGCAGCAACAGCAGCAGCAAGCAGCAGCAACAGCAGCAGCAAGCAGCAGCAACAGCAAGTAGCAGCACCAAGCAGCAGCAAATAGCAGCAGCAGCAGCAGCAGCAGCAGCAGCAGCAGCAGCAGCAGCAGCAGCAGCAGCAGCAGCAGCAGCAGCAGCAGCAGCAGCAGCAGCAGCAGCAGCAGCAGCAGCAGCAGCAGCAGCAGCAGCAGCAGCAGCAGCAGCAGCAAGCAGCAGCAACAGCAAGTAGCAGCACCAAGCAGCAGCAAATAGCAGCAGCAGCAGCAGCAGCAGCAGCAGCAGCAGCAGCAGCAGCAGCAGCAGCAGCAGCAGCAGCAGCAGCAGCAGCAGCAGCAGCAGCAGCAGCAGCAGCAGCAGCAGCAGCAGCAGTAGCAGTAGCAGCAGAAGCAGCAACAGCTAGTAGCTGCAGCAGCAGCAAGCAGCTGGCAGCAGCTAGAGCAGCAGCAGCAGCAACAGGAGCAGCAAGCAGCAGCAACAGCAAGTAGCAGCACCAAGCAGCAGCAAATAGCAGCAGCAGCAGCAGCAGCAGCAGCAGCAGCAGCAGCAGCAGCAGCAGCAGCAGCAGCAGCAGCAGCAGCAGCAGCAGCAGCAGCAGCAGCAGCAGCAGCAGCAGCAGCAGCAGCAGCAGCAGCAGCAGCAGCTGGCAGCAGCTAGCAGTGGCGGCGGCGGTGGCAGCAGCAGCAGCAGCAAGCAGCTAGCAGCAGCAACAGCAGCAAGCAGCTGGCAGCAGGTAGAGCAGCAGCAGCAGCAAGCTGAAGCAAGCAGCAGCAGTAAGCAGAAGCAGCAAGCAGCAGCAGCACCTGGCAGCTAGCAGAATCAGCAGCAGCAAGACGCCGGAAGCAGCTAGCGCAGCAGCAGCAAGCAGCCGGAAGCAGCAAGCGCAGCAGCAGCAGCATCAGAAGCAGCAGCAACTGCAAGCAGCAGCAGCAACCAGCAACAGCTAGCAGCAGCAGTAGTAGCAAGCAGCAAGCAGCAGCAGCAGCAGCAGCAGACGCAGCAGCAGCAGCAGCAGCAGCAGCAGCAGCAGCAGCAGCAGCAGCAGCAGCAGCAGCAGCAGCAGCAGCAGCAGCAGCAGCAGCAGCAGCAGCAGCAGCAGCAGCAGCAGCTGGCAGCAGCTAGCAGTGGCGGCGGCGGCGGCAGCAGCAGCAGCAGCAAGTAGCTGGCAGCAGCTAACAGCAGCAACAGCAGCAAGCAGCTGGAAGGAGCTAGAGCAGCAGCAGCAGCAGCAACAGCTAGTAGCAGCAGCAACCAGCAACAGCAGCAGCAGCAGCAG